>NW_027362664.1:1200000-1500000 GCF_042186555.1 Aquarana catesbeiana | reverse complement strand
GACGAGGGTGGCCTCTTGCACGGTTCCGGTCCTAACACCCCTGGAGGTGGAGACAGGGCTGCTAGGGTAACAGAAGGGTGCAGGTGCCTGTTGGCAGGATCAGGAACACTGGAGCCTAGAGATGCTGGTGAGATGTTGATCCTGGATAGGTTCAGGAAAGTCCAACAGGAGAACTTGCAAGGTCGGGAACAAGCAGGAGTCGGCAACGTGCTGGCAGGAAGGTGCACAATCGATAGGCAGGTTCGTAGCCAGGGGCTAGCGGAGGTTGGCAATGGGCTGGCACATAGGTACAAGATCGGAACACAGAGCCGTGGTCAGAAGTTCAAGCCGGGTTCAGTACAGGAAGCAGAAGTAAACAGAGTTGCAGGGATAATCCAAAAGAGTAGTCAGGAAGGCCAAGGTTTCAGGATCAAGGTTCAATCAAACAGCAATCAAGGATACAGGAACTAGCTGAGACAATCCAGCACTGATACTAGTATGCTGATCCTTTAAATAGGGCGCCCTGTGCTGTGATTCGTTGGTTTGCGGACATGCCCACGCCGACGTGCACTCGTTCGTATGAGAGTACTAACGTGCGTGCCTGGTCCGGGGTTCACACATTCGTGCCGCACGTCTGGCTGGCGCACGGGAACAAGCGTTTGTAATGGTTCTCTGACAGGTGCTCATAGTTTTTTAGAGTACGCTCAACTAAGGATTGTTTTGGGACTGAAACTGACCTAGTTAATTGTTGGGGTCTCATGGTCAGTAGGGCGCTACAGTTGTATTTTTATTTTATTTTTGTTTTTTCGATCAAGGTTTTTTTGTTTCACGTACTATGCTCCAGATTCCTTTTTTGGTTCAGCTCTTCAACTTATGCATCACTACCGCACTTCCCCTTTATGGATTTATGGATTTGAAACTGTTATCATGGAACGTTAGAGGGCTCAATGATAAGTTTAAGAGGGTGCTAATGTTCAAATATCTGAACTACCACAGACCCCATATTCTTTTCTTACAGGAAACCCATTTGAGAGGCAACAAGATCCTGGCATTACGCAGGTCATGGGTTCAGCAGGCCTTCCACGCTACCTACTCAGGTTATGCTAGGGGTGTGGCAATCCTTCTGAACAAATCACTGCCGTATAAGGTGTTACATCTTATTACTGATCCACTGGGCAGATATATTATCCTGTTATTAGAAATTAATGCTATGATATTCACCTTTGTCAATATCTACATACCTCCTCCCTTTGACCAACAGGTCCTGTACACCATTTATGATAAATTGGCATCTCTGTCGTTCTCAGGGCTGTATATAGCTGGGGACTTTAATTCCGTTATGGATGTTAAGCTTGACTCCTCTAACCCCTCCAGAGCTCACACTCCTGATCTATGCAACTGGGCTCAGGCTTTGGACTATACTGAAATTTGGTGATGGAAACATCCGGGAATAAAGACCTACTCCTGTTTCTCCTCTACCCATAAATCAGGTTCCCTGATTGACCTAGCCTTTGGCAATGCACCAGCATTGACTATAATTAAAAGTGTAGCCTATCTTCCCTCTGGTCTCTCTGATCATGCCCCCCTAGAGCTGTGTATGGCCTTGAAGGATGCCAGGAATCCCGATTGCTGGCGTCTAGCACCCAAATGGATACAGGACTAGAAGGTGGGAGACCTCATCTCACCCAAATTTAATCAATATTGGGAAACTAATGAGGGATCCACTTCACAAGCTATGGTATGGGATGCCTTTAAGGCAGATATACGGGGTGAATATATATCTGCCATTAAAGCAGTCAAACCAGACTTGTCATCACAAATAAAACACCTGGAAGAGGAGGAGGTGAAAGCAGCGGAAACCTTTTCTGGCTCCCCGACTGTGAACAGCTACTTGCGCAGACGAGACGCGAATTATCTTTACATATGGCTTCGGCTACGCATTTAGATCTGCGCTTTGTGGCTGGCAGAGTGTTTGAGTCCGGAGACAAAAATGGGAAACTGCTGGCTAATCTAGTAGCAGATCATAGGTTTCAAACGGTGATTTCAAGCATAAGCTGTGCTGCTGATACTGTGACATCTGATCCCACTAACATTCTACATGAATTCACCGAATATTTTAGCCAGTTGTACTCCGCAGTCCCAGGCCCATCAGAAACCACTATCCGTGAATTACTCAGTACCCTAGATCTCCCCACACTTTCACCAGAAGAAGTGGTACTTCTTGACAAACCCATTTCATTAGAAGAAATCGAAACAGCTATACGTTCTTTTCCCGGTAAGAAAACTCCGGGTCCAGATGGTATCCCAGGAGAGTGGTATAGGATGTACATCTCAACTCTGGCACCCAAACTACACAGCCTGTTCGCTGAATCTTTAGAAAAAATGACGCTACCCCCCTCTATGTATCAGGCCTATATAGTCTTAACTCCTAAGCCAGGAAAGGACCACTCCAAATGTGCCTCATATAGGCCCATTTCTTTGTTGAATTACGATCTAAAAATTTTAACAAAAATTTTATCCACTAGATTGATGAAAATTATTCCTGACCTACTCATAGATCAAACAGGGTTTATACCGGGGAAGTCCACGGACATCAATGTCCGCCGGGTCTTCACGCATTTACAGCTACCTCCAACTGAATCTAAATCCAGAGTCTTAGCAGCACTTGACATTGAGAAGGCCTTTGACTTTGTGGCCTGGCCTTATATACTCTCAGTACTGGAGGCTATGGGGTTCGGGCCTGAGTTTTTGAAATGGGTGCAGTTGTTATATTCCTGCCCTTCAGCCCAAGTTAAAATAGGGGGCACGCTCTCAGACCCCTTCCCAATTAGAAGGGGTACGAGACAGGGTTGCCCATTGTCTCCGGGTCTATTCGCTGTTGTGATGGATCCGGTGGCAGTGGCATTTAAAGAGGGCCTCCACTGTCATTGGTATCCATGCAGGAACCTTGACGGAAAAGATAGCAATGTATGCAGACGACCTCATATTGTTTCTCAATGACCCAGGGCCATCTCTTAAAGAAGCGTTGCGTATACTGTCTGAATTTTCCATTTATTCTGGACTACAAATTAATTGGGGAAAATCACAAATTTTACCTATTGACAAAGAGGCCCAAGACGGAGCTGACCCTACCCTACCTTTAGTATGGTCACCCAGGATCAGATACCTGGGTATTGAGATTTCCCCTGGATACTTCCGAATATTGTGTCTTAAATTTAGTTCCACTTCTCGACAATATGAAATCTAAATCGAAAGCATGGGCCAATCTCCCTTTGACTTTAATAGGGCGCATAAACCTGTTTAAAATGAAGTTGCTACCTGGTTTTCTCTATGTGCTCCGGCATGCGCCAGTGTAGATTCCCAAAAAATACTTTCAAATAATTCATTCTAGTTTAACTGCTTTCATTTGGGGCTCGCAACAACCGAGGTTTGAGTTGACAGTCTTGCAGCGACCGTGGCTACAGGGAGGTTTGGCATGCCCAGATCTCTACAAATATTTTCTGGCAGCAATGCTCACACATGCCCATAACTGGCTCACACAGAATGAGTCCAATGCGGCGGTAGTATTAGAAGATTCCTGCATAGGTTCTTTTGAGGCTCTTAAAAACCTCTTATATAGAGGGGCCTCTGCCTCCCTTCTTTTGACTGCAGCCATGAAGGCTGTATTGAAAGCCTGGGTGCAGGCCCAAGACCTACGCCCTAGCCCCCCTGATCATACCCTGTTTCCCCGAAAATAAGACCTAGCATGATTGTCGGTGATGGCTGCAATATAAGCCCTACCCCCCAAATAAGCCCTAGTTAAAGTCCTTGTAGGTCTTATTTTCAGGGTAGGGCTTATTTTCAGGGAAACAGGGTAGGGCTTATTTGGGGGGTAAGGCTTAAATTGCAGCCATCACTGACAATCACGCTAGGTCTTATTTTCGGGGAAACAGGGTATCTCACAACATACCCCCTATGGCTCAATCCATTACTACCGGAATTTGCCTCTATACCCGACCCGCAGATTTGGGCAGTAAAGGGTATTAAATATTTAGAGCAGATATGTATAGCCGGGGAACTGAAACCCTTTGACACCTTAAAATCGCAGTTTGACCTCCCTAACGTATACTTCTTTAGATATTTACAATTGAGACACGCCTTTCAAATTCAATTTAAACAACAACCAGTAGCTTTTTATACCTCAAACCTAGAGGAAATACTTAGAGATGATACCCTCACTAAACCCCTCTCAACTATCCATAAGACAATGGCTCCCTCTATCCACTCAGGGTTGGAAACTCTTAAATCTAAATGGGTGCTGGATGTCCCTGACCTAGATGATGAAGGGTGGGAAGAAACATGGGAGTGTGCATTCTCACAGCTGGTTTCTACAAGGGACGGGTTAATTCAGTACAAAGTCCTACATAGGATCTATCTCACGCCTGCACGTTTACCCAGAAAATATCCGGCTGGCGGTGTGCAGCGGACTCAGCAGACTTTATCCACATATTCTGGAAATGCCCTCATATTCAAATTTTCTGGGAAGCGGTGGTCTCGGACATACGCTCTGCGACCACCATTCATGTGCCCCGGACGGTGGAGGTTTGTGTGATGGGTTTGGTGGACACTCTGGCTCATCTTCGGGCCTCCAGAACGCTGATAGGGTTCTTATTGTTTTTATGCAAGGAAAATTATTCTTCTCCAATGGAAATCTCCATCAGCTCCAACCCTGAGCTCGTGGAAAAAATGAATCAATGTCAACTTACCACTATACAAGGCAACCTACCTAGCGAGAGGTGGCTCCAAAAAATTCCACAAGGTCTGGGACATTTGGGTAGAGGACCTATTTACCAAACCCTGACCCTGACTCTCCTGATTAATAGATTACCTTACAATAGACCAAGTGCCTAATTATTGTGACTTCCTTCTTATATAATATGACTTACTGCTACCCCTGAGCTGCTGATACCTACAATACTCTAACAATCTTAGTAGCTACTGGAGCATAGGGCTTTGTTCTAGTGCCACCAGCGGCACTACCGTAAAGAGGTTTTGTTTTTCTGTTTTTCTGTTTTGTTTTGTTTTTTTCCCTCACAATGTTGTTTCACCGAGCCTGGGTATGCCCAATAGGCTTTGTTTTGTATCTAAACCTGAAACTCAATAAAAAGAATTAAAGAAAAATTGCTGCGTAAATACCGTGTGATATAAAAAGTTGCAACGACCACCATTTTATTCCCTAGGGTGTCTGCTAAAACAATATATATAATGTTTGGGGGTTCTGAGTAATTTTCTAGCAAAAAAATGATGATTATTACATGTAGGAGAGAAGTGTCAGAATTGGCCTGGGTGGGAAGGGGTTAATTACCATAAGTAATAGACAAATAATTATTATATATTATTTTTAAGGTAATTTACTATATTTTCAAAATCTGTACTCAAGCAGGTGGATTAATGGACAAATTACTGAAGTTTGAAGTTGTAACCTGTAATTTCACGGTAAATAGATAAATAATAAATGATTATCTTATAACATAATAATATATGATTTAGCTCGTACCTTTTCATCAGCAGAAGATTCTCATTCTCCCTCCTAACTGTGTGAGAAAAACATGGGATTGTGGGTAAATCTTATACACATAAACATGTTATTTCCTTCTAGATAAGAGGGCGGGGCTGGAAGGGAGCATTTGTCTTTTTAGACACGCCCCCTTCTATGACACTGCAGTGAGAGGCGTGCCTCCACTGCAGCATTTTTATTGGACAGCTTTGGCCAATGCTACTTTACCATTGGTCCAAGACTCCAAGCTGTCCATTGAGCTCAGTGCCTCTGACAAGAAGTGAGGAGAGGCTCTGTGATCTCATCCTCTCAGTCTTCTGCAAACAGAGTGTGCCAGCTTGTATTTATACTGGACACTCTGTATGTAGCTTCTGACAGGCTGCACAAGGAGGCCGTATCTCCGGAACCATAGATGATAGGAGCCCTTAATTTTGACCAGTGGTGGGGTAGGACTTTAGCTACGTGTGATCCCAGGTTGCCGAGCTACAACCTTCGAAGCTCGTTCTTTTTTTTTGCTTTTGTTTTGTTTTTTTACCTTCATGGCAGGTGAGGCTCTGCCTCCTCTGACTGCACGTACCTGCAATGATCCCCAGCCGAGAGTAAAGGGTGGAAATGGCTCCTGATCCCCAGATTTGGCCAATTATGTCACCAATATAAATATAATAAAACCCGCGCTATGTGTAACAACTCAAATACCTACAAAAATAACTTATACCTGTCATGAAAAGGTTTACCCGTTGGTGGCACTATCGGTCTCTTGAATCGCAGTACCAGTGTCCACCAGTGGGTGTCTTCCAACACCTAGGACCTGTAATAAGAGGACTCACCTGCTGGTGGCACTGTTGCATCCTTGGGCCGTAGTACCGGTGTCCACCAGCAGGTGTATTCCGGCAGTGTGGAGCAGACAGCACCCTCTAAACTCAGGTGTAACGTGAGGTCAGTTACTGCAGCCTTATAAATACCCGGCAAGCCGTCACATGCTTGCCTTGGTATCTTTCTTCCTTGTGCCCTGACCTGTACCTGCGACCTGCACCTTGTAACCTGTATCTGAACCTGAGCCTGAGCCTGTACCCGATCCCATCCTGATCCTGTCCCTCTTCCCTTGTATCCTGATTCCATTCCATTATCTCCCTCTCCTATCCTGCCCTTGTTCAGTTGCTGATCCCCCTGTGTATGACCCTGGCCTGGCTTACGTCTTTGATTTCGGTACTTCCCTTAGGCTGTATATATTATCTGTTGTCTGTGGGTTTCTGTTGGTTGGTTTGTATTTGTATTTGGGGTGTTTACTTATTTATATCACTTAAATAAACATTATTCTTATTCACTTTACATGCGTTTTGGTTTCCTCTTTGCAGTCCACACACAATCTGGTCACACCTGTTCATGACAATCCCGGACTGCTGCTGTAACAAAGGTAAGTATTCCCTTTGTCACAGCACTGTCCTATTGTGTGTGACCATAAATCATCACAAATACACTAAAATATGTGGAGACATTCATATATAAAGTGCTAGGGGCTCAAATAATATTCTCTGCAGATCTACTGCTTCCACTTTACACCTACTTCATTCATCTTATGGTGTTTATCAATGAATGAAGTAAACTGATCCATGTGCAAATTCATATACAACATAAAGTGCTTTGTGCTCAAGATGATGTTCCCTGCAGATCCACTGCTTCCACTTTACACCTACTTCTTTAATCTCATAATATTTGTTGCTATATAAAGTAAAGTAAAAATCTGTGCAAATTCATGTAATCTTACAATATTTTGTACTATAGTGTTCTCTGCAAGTCCACTGCTTCCAGTTTGCACCTTCTTCTTTAATCTCATAATATTTGTTGCTATATAAAGTAAAGTAAAAATCTGTGCAAATTCATGTCATCATAAATTATTATGTGCTCAATATAGTGTTCTCTGCAAGTCCACTGCTTCCACCTTACATCTACTTTAACAAACTTATTTTGGTGTCAAAAAAATGTCTCAAATCAATAAAAATCCCCACTAAGGGGGCGCCCTCACCATCACGTGTGTAAGAGGTGGAAGAAGGCGTGGCTACACTACAGCTGGCACAGTTTGGAGCACCGAGAACTTCACACCTTATTTGTGGATGCACAAATAGGATCAGTAGTCAGCGGATCTCATCATCTCCTCCGCCTGCTACGTAAACTCATCCCCTTCATCCCAGAAGAGGACAGAGCAGCAGTAGTTGGAACAATCATCAATTCACGATTCAATTACGCAAACTCATTCTACATAGGGCTACCCCAATATCAGCTTGCGCGCCTACAGGTCATCCAAAACGTGGCGGCAAGACTGCTAACAGGAAAAAAGCCCTGGGAGTCAATTTCCCCATCCCTGAGGAGACTACATTGGCTAACTGTAAAGAACTATATCACATTCAAGACCCTCTGCCTCACCCACAAATGCATACAAGGAATCGCTCCTCAATACCTTCGAGATAAAATAAAACACTACACACCCAATCGCAACCTTCGATCATCTAACCAAAACCTCCTCCTCATTCCCAAATTCCGCCACAAAGCAAAGGGAGAACGAAGGTTCGCAGTCCAAGGACCTCGGCTATGGAACGCACTTCTGACTCACATCCGCATGGAAGAAAACCATCTGGCCTTCAGGAAAAAACTCAAGACCTTCCTCTTCTAAGAAGCTGACAACACAAACGCATTCAGCGCCTTGAGGCGATTCATTTCGCATTTGCAGCGCTTTACACATTTTTTATTCATTCATCAACTTTTCATTGATTGGTGGATTTGTATTTAGCAAAATAAGTTCATTGAAATAGATGTAAAGTGGAAGCAGTGGACTTGTAGAGAACAGTATATTGAGCACAAAATATTGTATGATGACCATAGGTGTGCGCAGCCTATTGCATTAGGGTGTGCACCCTTGAGCTCAAACACACATGCGTGTGTGGGTGTCTACATATATATGACCCCGGCACATTGAGCTCCCTTCCGGCACAGTGAAAGAGAAGAGCATAAACACTTCTCTTATGGCAGAGACGGTAAGAGGGAGATCTTTCCCCTATTTCTGCTGCTACACAGAGTGATAACACTAATGTGCACGGGGTGATTAGGGTGTGCCTGGGCACACCCGGCACACCCTGTGCGCACGCCTATGATGATGACATGAATTTGCACAGATGTTTAGTTTATTTAAAGCGGGAGTCCCGCGAAAATTTTTTTTTTTAGATGTCAGCAGCTGCAAATACTGCAGCTGCTGACTTTTAAAATAAGGTCACTCACCTGTCCCGGGGTCCAGCGATGTCGGCACCCGAGACTGAACAATCCCTCGATCCTCGGGTGCTGCCGCCGCCATTCTCAGTGAGGGAATCAGGAAGTGAAGCGTTGCGGCTTCACTTCCCGATTCCCTACTGCACATGCGCGAGTCGCGCCGCGCTTTCTCAATGGTCCCCGCTATCTCCTGGGACCTGTGTCTTTCCCAGGAGACAGCGGGGGAGTGCGGGAGGGGGCGTGACTCCCATGGGAGTCTATTCCCGGAAGTGGGTGCAGATACCTGTCTTAGACAGGTATCTGCACCCCCCTCCCCCCTGAAAGGTGCCAACTGTGACACCGGAGGTGGGGAGGAATCCGATGAGCGGAAGTTCCACTTTTGGGTGGAAATCCGCTTTAATATAGCAGCAAATATTATAAGATTCATGAAGTAGGTGTAAAGTGGAAGCAGTGGATCTGCAGGGAACATCATCTTGAGCACAAAGCACTTTATGTTGTATATGAATTTGCACATGGATCAGTTTACTTCATTCATTGATAAACACCATAAGATGAATGAAGTAGGTGTAAAGTGGAAGCAGTAGATCTGCAGAGAATATTATTTGAGCCCCTAGCACTTTATATATGAATGTCTCCACATATTTTAGTGTATTTGTGATGATTTATGTGCACACACAATAGGACAGCGCTGTGACACATAATGCTCTTCTAGTTGATAAAGGGAATACTTACCTTTGTTACAGCAGCAGTCCGGTATAAGTTATTTTTGTAGGTATTTGAGTTGTTACACATAGCGCGGGTTTTATTCTATTTATATTGGTGACATCATTGCCCAAATCTGGGGATCAGGAGCCATTTCCACCCTTTACTCTCGGCTGGGGTTCTTTGTATCCATATAACAGATGTTCTACATGACTAAATCTGCCATCAATTTTACTGCAAAATCAAAGGGGCCAAAATGTCTCCCCCCCGAGCAGTAATATATTTCTATCCCCCTTGGTGGGAGTGGAGATGACCCATCTATAAGGATATACAGTACATACACACACAGCACAAGGCCGTGTTCACACTACGAGATGTTTCTGCAGTTCCTCTGATCTCCACAAGGTGGTGATCTCACTTCTACCCAGACAGGAAGTCTCTATGGAAGACAGACAGGAAGTGATGTCAGGTAAAGACAGGAAGTGATGTCAGATACATAGGACATCCCATTTGGAAGGACATAGAGAGGAGACGTTGCAGGATTTGGCGGCAGAGGAGGTAATACATACATTAACCCCTTCAGAGGGATCAGTTGATGATTAATATATCTTCCTTCCAAATCTGGCCATACATGGTTCAGTTTTATCGTTCATCCAGCGGGATGAGAGGAAAAAACTGAAGTGATTCCCCCATCCACACATTGGAGGGGGATGGGGGAATCCTCCCCGCTGCACTATTGTATTCTGACAATGGGGGGCGCTCCTCCGCTCTCAGAATACACAGATCAGTGATGAAGCTATTGGCTGCAGCCGCTGATGGAGTGACTTTTATCCGGCAGTGACCACACATGGATGGAAATGTGACCGATCCCTGCTGAACCAGCTGAGTTTCCATGTCTCTATGGTCACCATAAGTCAGGGCTCAACAAATCCCAGGTCACCATGGTGACTAGAAATGGTGTCCTGGCCCCTGGGCTCTTGTCATTCTCACTGTTGGTCTGAATAATGTTTCTGCCTGAAACCCGGACACATTATTCAGACAGGAATGTGGCTCGGAGCGGGGCCAGGCGGGAGGGGAGGAGGAGGAGATGATGACACCCGACCTGTGAAGTGAGGGGTGGACTGGACAGGACAGGACATGAGAGGACTCATCTCACTGAGCTCCCGCTGCCGATCTTTCTCCTTTCTGCGGCCGCATTACTGTCACCATCGGCTCCTGCTTCCACCCACAGCTGCCTGTGTCCCTGCAGAGCCCTCCGGCAGAACAGAGAGGAAGGAGCGGGACCGAATCTCCAACATGGCGCCACCTCGGCACTGCCACAAAGATCCCCACAAGGTGCTGAGAAACAGGACTACAGAGTCCTTACAGGAGTAACCAGGACAAGCCTGCAAAGCAGCCAGCTAAGAAACCAGCCAGGGAGGGACATGCTGCTTTATGTACACAAGATGTCCTCTCCATCCACTCTGCTCTCACACACTGCTGGGGGAGATCTACAGGACATGCAGGAGGACACAGGAGAGGGGGATTGGATTACTGTCTTGAATTCTGCACCATGTGCCCTGTGTCCTGCATTCTGCACCCTTGTCCTGCATCCTGAAGGTCCTGAGGTGACCTATACCTTTTCTGGTACCCTGTACCCCATATCCTGCATTCTGCACCCTTCTCCTGCACTCCATGTCCTGCAGTGACCTGCTCCCTTCTACGATACCCTGCACCCCATGTCCTGCATTTTGCGGTGACCTGCACCCATTGTCCTGTGTTCTGCACCACATGTCCTTAACCCCTTTTCTGCACCCTGCTCCCCATTTTCTGCATTCTGCACACTGTACTCTTCCCCTGCACCCCATGTCCTGTGTTCTGCGACCCTTTACTGCATCCCATGTCCTGCGGTGACCTACACCCTTCTCTGGTACCCTGCACCCCATGTCCTGCATTCTGCACAATGTACCTTTCTCCTGCACTCTGAACCCTTCTCCTTCATCCCATGTGCTGTGGTGACCTACACCCTTCTCTGGTATCCTGCACCCTAATACACCCCATGTCATGCATTCCGCACCTTTCTCCTGCATCCCATGTGCCCCGGTGACCTACACCCTTCTCTGGTACCCTGCACCCCATGGGGTGAGTCAATAATGGAGAAAGATCTGGGGGTCCTAGTAGAAGACAGACTGAGCAATAGCATACAATGTCAAGCTGCAGCTACCAAATCTGGCAGAATATTAACATGCATAAAAAATTGAATTTTCTGAAGTCGTCTGCCAGGAGACCTGAGAGATGACTGGTCCCACCTGACAGGAAACACAATTAAAGAAGAGGTCAAAAACCCCGCCCTTCCCTGTGCTCCTCAGTTTTTTATTGTGTTTCCTCACAGCAAAACATTTTGTTGTTTTCTAATAGACCCGAAGCCAAGTGCTGGTGGTCTCTCCCTGGGAGTCGGATCGTAGGCTTGTGAAGCGTTTGGGTCTGGTAGGGCTTGTCCTTCCTTGGGGGGTTTCCAAATCTTCCTCAGGATGGGCAGCAGAGCTTGGAAGAGCCCCTCTGAGTGCTGAAGGACCCTGGGTACAGTGGGTACCCAGAACTTCAGGGACCATTGTTTCCTGCTTCCTCCCCCTTACCTGGTGGGTGTCCATTTAGTGGGGGAGCTGGCGGTCGGATTTCCCGTGGGGCATGCCGTTGCGGCGGGCCCCGAATCTTGGGCCTCCGGGTCACGCGGTGTGGCTTGCAAGGGAGAGGAGATGGTGTCGGCCCATGCTCGAGCGCCATCTTGCCAGCGGCAGGAAGAGGAATGGCGCAGCTTGCTCCCTTGCACCAAAAATG
Organism: Aquarana catesbeiana; assembly: GCF_042186555.1. NCBI lineage: Eukaryota > Metazoa > Chordata > Amphibia > Anura > Ranidae > Aquarana > Aquarana catesbeiana. The sequence goes on along the minus strand of NW_027362664.1, from coordinate 1,487,708 downwards.
TGTGCCACGAGGGCAGGTTACTTTTGGGTCTCTGAGACTTCGGCAAAATGGTGGCGTCCTAGGACACCAGGAGCGGAGGTCTGGCTGTCAGTGGAGGCAGGTGTCTACAGCCTTCTCTGCCCAGCATCAAGCACCACTCAACAGGACAAGCTGCGGTGTAGAGATGGAGCGAGAGGAGGGGCCAGCCGCGGCAATAGCAGTGGAGGAGACCACAGGCAGTGAGTCTTCCTATCTGGTGAGGGTAATGAGTGGGGGAGGGTCCCCCTAACTCTTACTTCTGCAGTGTACAGTAGCGGGTGATTTCTGTTTGAAGTAAGTGTGAAAATGTGTCTCTTTCAGGGGAGGACGTTACTGCCCATGTGGTCACCAGCCGTCCTAAGTCTAAGACCCCTTCCCGTTCCAAGAGGTGTGGATACTGTAATGACAAGTTGTCACAGGACCACACAAAACCCTTTTTGCTACAAGTGTATCCACAAGTTAGCTGGGAAGGAGACCTCTCAGGTCATGAGGGACTTTCTCTCCGTACAGATGGAGATTTTAACGACCCTCAAGGCTTTCCAGGCAATCCTGAGACCCAAGGAACCTTAACCCCACTTTAATAGGGCCCAGGCACAGAAGGTTCATCCTCACAGGAGGGCCCACCACTAATAGAGCAGGAACTCGGGTTCCAGGTGGCAGATTTGGACAACCTGAACCCCTGCGGTCACTGCCCTCTCAGGACTCTGCGGAGGAGAAGACAGAGGTCTCCGATTGGAGCTTTTCTGATGAGGGGAGGAAATAGTGGACAGCCATGAGGAGGAAGAGGACTCCAGACCAGGCAGACACATCTTTTCTGCAGATGATATGGAGGTTCCCCTTAGAGCAGTGTATGTGTCAGAAGAAGATCCAAGAGCCTACAGCTCAGTTTTCTGCCCAGGACAGGATGGATAGAGGCCTGGTTAAACCCCAATCCAGGGTTCTTCCAATCCACCAGGCCCTCAAAGACATCATTCTGAGAGAATGGAAGGAGCCTGAGAGGAAGCTCTTAAAATGTTAAGACCTGGAAACGCAGGTGCCCCTTCAAGGAGGAAGAGGAGGAAAGACCTTTTAAGATGCCCAGACTAGATGCTTCCCTAGCACAGGTGTCCAAACAATCTGACCTCTCCTTTGAGGATGCAGGCAATATCAGGGACCAAATGGACCGAAGTTCTGAGACCCTTCTGTGCACAGCCTGGGAGGTCAATGCTGCGGCCATGAGTCCAGCCTTGGCATTGGCCTGTGTGGCCAGGAAAGCAGACATGTGGATTACAAAGTTGATGGACAATGTGTTGCCAACTTCCAAGTCCAAACATGTCTTGGACTCCTTGGAGGTGATTGGTAGAGCGTGGTCTACTTGGCTGACGCAGCGGTCAAAAGAAGTACGTGCGACTGCTAAGTCCACGGCTCTTCTGAATTCTGCAAGGAGGGCCTTTTGGGTTAAGACCTGGGATGGGGACAACACATCTAAGACCCGTTTGTGTGTTTTACCTTCTGGGGGTTCCCTACTATTTGGTTCTGGGTTCAGGCCCTTTCTAGGTCTACAGAGAAGGGCAAGAAGTTTCCGGTACAACCTAAGGAAAGATAGGGGAAGATTTTTTCGATGTCCCCAGGTTAAGAACCGGTTCAGGGATAAGAAGGAAGGCAAGAAATGGGGGGTTGGTAAGGGTAAGCAAAAAGGAGGCCACTCTTTTCTGGCCCAAAATCCACCAAACAAAGATACCAAGTGATGTCAGGGTGGGTGGAGGCTCTCTCACATTCTCACTCAAAGCCCCCACATCCTACGGATAATAATTGAGGGCTACAGGTTGGAACTCCGCTCCTCACCTCCCCCAAGCTTCCTTCTAACCCGCCTACCCAGGGATCAGCAAAAAGCGGTGGATCTTCTTCAGAGCATCAGGCAACTGGCACAGCAGGGTGTTATAAAACCTATCCCAGTAGAGCAATGCTGTTGAGGGTTTTATTCTCACATCTTTGTGCTCCCAAAGCCCTCGGGAAAGCACCACCTTATAATAAATTTAAGAAGGCTAAACAGGTTCCTACGGTACAAGAAATCGGGAAGCATCTTCTGAAGGAGGTGTTTATGGTCAAAATAGACCTAAAAGATGCCTATCTTCACTTCCCCATTTTCCCAGGGCACCAGGAATTTCTATGGTTTGGTATCTCTCGGGTCAGGGTGTGGAGCATTTGCAGTTTTGCGCCATACACATTGGGCTGGCAGCCAGCCCCAGAGTTTTCACAAAGATCCTTGCAGAGGTGGCTTCATACCTCCATCTCCAAGGGATAGCGCTGATCCCCTATCTGGACGACCTTTTGGTTTATAAGGTCGCGATCTCCTACTGTCCGACCTGGACAAAGTAGTAAGTACCTTGGATTCCCTGGGGTGGTTAATCGGCCAGGAAAAATCCTCTCTGATTCCAGCGCAGACCAAGGTTTACCTAGGGTTGCTGGTAGATTTGGTGGCACAGAAGCTCGTGTTGCCCCCGGGGAAAGTAGAGGGCTGATAGCTGCAGTCTCGTCCCTGCTAGAGGCAAAGGAGGTCTCCTTCAGAGCAGTTATGAAAGTCCTTGGGTTGATGATAGCTTGTATTCCTGCGGTGCCGTGGGCACCACTCCAGGACTCTCCAGCAGTTCCTCCTATCCTCCTGGGATGGAAAAAGGGGAACCTTAGACAAAAAGATCTCCATTCCAGGAGGGGTAAAGGAGTCTTTGCAGTGGTGGCTCAACCCTCAGAGGTTGGGGGAGGGTCAACTCTGGGCTCAGCTCCAAACCCTCAGGGTGATGACTGGGGTTGGGGGGCACATCTGAAAGAACTGCGGGCCCAGGGTGTCTGGAACCCAGTTGAGAGGGGCTCTTCCTCCAACTTCCAGGAGCTCTTGGTGGTTAGGGAAGCCCTAAAGGCTTTTCAAGTAAGAATCCAGGGGAAAGAAGTTCAGATCCTTTCTGACAATTCAAGCATGGTGGCCTTCCTGGGGGCACTAGGTCTCGTGCTTTTTTGGGCCTGACTCAGGAACTCCTGGAGTGGGTGGAACAGAGGATCCCCTCAATTTCAGCAGTGCATATAAAGGGGGTCTGCAGTGTCGAAGCAGACTACCTCAGTCATCAGCCAATTTACCAGGGAGAGTGGGACTCGAACCCCGAAGTGTACTCCCTCGTGTGTCAATATTTCGTCAGACCGGAGATAGATCTCTTTGCGCGCAGAGGGAACAGGAAGGTGAAGAGGTTCTTTTCACTGTCCAGGGAGACAGTCCGAGATGGTGGACGCGTTGGCCCAAGACTGGGACTCCACTTGGCCTATGCCTTTCCCCCTTGGCTCTGATCCCAAAGATAGTGCAGAAGCTGAGTCAGTCGGAGGGCAGACTGATTTTAATCGCTCCCTGGTGGCCCAAGAGGACCTGGTTCCCTACCCTGGGAAATTGGTCCATGTCCCCTCCATAGTATCTTCCAGCGCAGCGCGACCTTCTCCTACAGGGTCCAGTCTGCCACCCAAACCCCGGTTTCTTCAAGCTAGCGGCTTGGCTCTTGAAAGCCTGTGGCAGAGGGGGTGTTCAGAGAGAGTTAATTGACACCCTGTTATAGATAAGGAAGCCGGTTACCAGACGTATTTACGCCAAATTCTGGGGAGTCTTCTCCCATTGGTGTCAGGCGAGGGGGACTTCCCAGCAGGAGATCCCAGCAAATCCTGGATTTCCTCCAGGACGGCACAGTTCAGGGTTTAGCTACTAAGACTCTCAGCGTCCAGGTGGCAGCCTTGTCCAGTTTTTTTGGACAGGAGACTGGCACTGAACCCACTGATCAAGAGATTTTTGTCAGTTTGGGAGAGGATATCCCTGGTGCAAATGAACCAATTTCCACCATGGGATCTTACCCTAGTCCTCGGAGCCCTGACCAAGGCAACATTCAAGCCCTTGGCTCATATCCCGCTTAAATTACTTGCCCTTAAGACAACCTTCCCGCTGGCCATTACAACGGCCAGGAGGATAGGTGATCTCCAGGCTCTGCCGGTAAAAGAGCCCTTTTTCTTATTATTTGAAGACGGAATTATCCTCAGGCAGGATCCCCTATACCTTGCGAAGGTGGCCTCACGGATGCAGGAGATTGTCCTTCCTTCATTTTGTGCCAATCCTTAGAACGAGAAGGAACGTTAATTTCATTGTTTAGATGTCAGACGGTGTTTGTTAGTTTATTTAGAAAGAGTGAAGGATTTTAGAAGGTCCAGTCACTTATTAGTTGTTTTTTGTTGCCAGAAGAAAGGTTAGTAAGCATCAAAAGCAACCATAGCAAGGTGGATTAGGCAGACGATTTAGCCTATGAGCAGGCTGGTAAAGTGGTTCCCACTAGCCTTAAGGCACACTCTACACGGTCTCTGGCGACCTCTTGGGCAGAAAGGGCTGGAACATCGGTAGAACAGATCTGCAGAGCAGCTACGTGGAGAAGCCAGAACACTTTCCTGAAGCACTACAGGGTGGAACTGCTGTCACCTCAGGATTTGGTAGAAAGGTTCTACAGGCTGTTGTCACGCCCTAAGGTAGGCCTGAGCTACTTGCTCTTCTCTCAATGTGCCATCCTGGAGGACGACTTGAGAAAATGACCTTACACTTACCGGTAACTGTGTTTCTGGGAAGTCTTCCAGGACGGCAGGCCTACTTCCTACCCGTTTTTTGTGTGTTGGTGTTGTATGAACATTTATGGGGGTTCTCATTCTCGTGCACTGGTGTGGGTCAGTACTTTTTCACAACTGAGGAGCACAGGGAGGGGCGGGGGTTTTTGACCTCTTCTTTGATTGTGTTTCTTGTCAGGTGGGACCAGTTATCTCTCAGGGTGCCATCCTGGAAGACTTCACAGAAACACTGTTACCGGTAAGTGTAACTGGTCATTTTCTCCAGAGATAAAACTATAAATCTACCACTTTATAAAACTCTGGTCAGGCCACATCTGGAGTATTCTGTCCAGTTTTGGTCACCAGTCCTCAGAAGGGATGTGCTGGAGCTGGAGAGAGTCCAAAGGAGGGCAACTAAATTAATTAGGGGGCTGGAGGATCTCAAATACGAGGAGCGACTACAAGCGCTAAATTTATTCTCGCTGGAGAAAAGACACTTGAGAGGAGATATGATAGCTATTTACAAATATCTCAGTGGTGATCCCAGCATAGGAAAAAAGCTATTCAATCTTAGGGGATGTGAGGGGACACGGGGACACATAATGAGAGGAGAATCAGTTTAACTTTAAGCTGCGTAGGGTTTTTTTTTTTCGCTGTCAGGGTTGTAAGAATGTGGAACTCTCTTCCACAAGTGGTGGTGGCTGCGGGGAGTATTGATATTTTTAAGAGACTCTTGCACGTGCATCTTAAAGAACACAACATACGGGGATATGGGAAATGATTATTGACACTGACACACGTGCACCTACACAGGTCGGACTGGATGGACTATTGTCTTTATTCAACCTTACCTACTATGTAACTATGTCCTGCATTCTGCACACTGCACCCTTCTCCTGCATCTCATGTCCTGTGGTGACCTACACCCTTCTCTGGTACCCTGCACCCCATGTCCTGCATTCTGCACCCTACACCACATGTCCTGCATTCTGCACCCTACACCACATGTCCTGCATTCTGCACCCTACACCACATGTCTTGCATTCTGCACACAGCACAACATGTTCTGCACCCTTCTCCTGCACCTTGCACCCCAAGTCCTGTGTTCTGCACCTCACAAATTTGCCCTGCCCCAGGCGCCGATAACCCACACTTCCCTTAAAAAACTCTCCTACCTTTTTAAGCTGGCTCCTTGATTCAAAGCAAATTTGTCAAGCCCCACCTTAAGTGACTTCCTCCCCTCCCCTGTTCCTTCTTGCTATTCCTCGTCCTGCCTGTTGTTTCCTTGGATTGATTTTCTGTGTAGTGACCCCGGCTTCATCTCTTGGATGCGCTCGTCTGTTGCTTGTCCTGACCTTTATCCTGATTCCTGGATCTCCTCCTCATCTCTCCTCCATATCCCCTTACACAGCTTTTCTCCACACCTACAGTGATCCTGGGGGGTGGAAACTTGGCACCAGCACACAGCAAAATCCATCCCCACCATTAGGAGCACTGGAGAAAATTGTCTGCTATTTACACTCCGTTCCGCACATCACCTGATCACATGAGAGCTTACTTTCACAGATTCCTGACAGATTTCTGTATGGTAAAGGTCAAAGTTCACTCTTCAGTTTAGGAGAGGTAGGACGCACCCAGGAACAATGATTTGGTTTGCACAGGAGCCTCATATAGAGGACCCGCCAAATCTCCCCATCCAAATGTCCCTCCATCCAGAGTCTATATGTCCTATGACATCACACTGACCTCACAGCTCCTCCTCCCAATGTCCCTCCATCCAGAGTCTATATGTCCTATGACATCACACTGACCTCACAGCTCCTCCTCCCAATGTCCCTCCATCCAGAGTCTATATGTCCTATGACATCACACTGACCTCACAGCTCCTCCTCCCAATGTCCCTCCATCCAGAGTCTATATGTCCTATGACATCACACTGACCTCACAGCTCCTCCTCCAAATGTCCCTCCATCCAGAGTCTATATGTCCTATGATATCACACTGACATCACAGCTCCTACTCCCAATGTCCATCCATTCAGAGTCTATATGTCCTATGACATCACACTGACCTCACAGCTCCTCCTCCCAATGTCCCTCCAACTGGCTTTTTTTCTGATGCTCTTAGGATGTGGGCGGACCCTTCAAATCTTCAATAGCAAAGTGGGACTGTTGGTCCTGCATTGTATGTAATGACATCAGAATGCCTGCTACAAGCTTTTAACCTGCACAGTGGGGGTCCTATGTGGGTAAATTCTACATCAACCTTGGGTGGGCTTTAATAAAACGGAAACCTGAATGGAGAGGTGAGGAGGATTCTGGGAATATAATTTGATTTTACTATTTGTGTTCAGATCTAGAGTTTTCCTCCTGTGAAGTCTGGAGATCATATGACCATCACATTGCCTCCACCTCCCTCCCTGATAGAATAGAGAAATACAAAGAAGATTCTAGAAGTCACCAGAGAGGAGGAGAGGTGAGCGGTGCTGGGAATTCTGGGACATTATCCAGTAACAGACAAGGGATGTGTCTGGATGGTGACTGTATCATTGTGTGTGTCAGGTTCCTATAAGGTGTCAGGATGTCACTGTCTATTTCTCCATGGAGGAGTGGGAGTATTTAGAAGGACACAAGGATCTCTACAAGGACGTCATGATGGACAATCAGCCGCCCCTCACATCACCGGGTAAGAGGAGACTTTATTGTAAAGGAGAGAGCAGTACGGAGGGTCCACCTAGATCCCCCATCATCTGATAAACACATAGAAACAATGTATTCAGTCAGTGTGTGTGTTTCCTACAGATGGATCCAGTAATGGGAACCCACCAGAGAGATGTCCCCATCCTCTGTATTCCCGGGATTCCACACAGGAAGGTCACACCATCCCTCACCATCATCAGGTAGATGAGGAACAATCACTGATAGTATCATTAGGATCTGTACATTATCTGCATTGTTACAATTTATGTGATTTTTATTATATATTCAGATTGGAAACCTGAGAGATTCTAAAGTTGAAGTAAAAGAAGAGATAAAAGAGGAGGATGATAAGGATGGGGTGATGGAGGAGTCAGAGTTTCTAAAAGAACACAAAGATCTGTACCAGGACACCATGGTGGAGACATCCACGCAGGAAGATCACACCATCCCTCACTATTACAAGGTTGGTGGGATTGGAGCATCCAGAACATGGCCTCCTAGAGATGTGTGGATTTTTTATGTGATGTCACAATAATAAATCCTATTGTTTACGGATGATATTCACTTTCATTTTCTTGATTTAGAGTGGAGATCCTATCGATATAGAATTTGAGGTTAAAGCAGAAGAAGAAGAAGAGACATATGTGAGAGATGATCAGCAGTCTATGAAGGAGGATGGAATAACGGGGACATTTAAAGAGGAGGACACTCCTACAGAGATCAGCACAGGTGAGTCATTAACACTAAATACTTTCCTCCACCCATACTGCTCACTGATTGGTCCAGAGTAGAGCAAGGACTGGGTGATAATCTTCCTTCTCTGAGCTGCAGACACAATTCATGGATCTAGACTGGATTTATGGAAATTCTGGGGTTCAGCTGGTAGCAAAAGGTTGATTTTCACCATAAATGTTGCTCTACCTAGGCACCTTGGGCATGTGCTTTGGGTCTTCTACCTCATGCCCTGGTCTAGCATAATCTCTGACAGAACAATTCCCCCAGGATTACTTGTTCTATTTTTTCTGGTTGTGCCGGGTGGAGGGATATGTCTATATAGTCTCAGACCCAAGTCACTGAGTGCAGTCTCAGGAGATGGGAGGCAGCGGTGTGGAACCTTGCAACTTGTCTCATGTAAACATTTAATCTTCCACTGATTACTGAATACCAATATTACAAGTCCTGACCCTTACACTGTATAATTTATATTGTACATTACATACTCCTGACCCCTGCACTATATAATCTGTGTTATACATTACATACTTCCGACCCCTGCACTATATACTCTGTTGTACATTACTAGGGATGAGCTTCGAGTTCGAGTCAAACTCATGTTTAACTTGAACATCGGCTGTTCGCAAGTTCGCCGAACAGCGAACAATTTGGGGTGTTTGCGGCAAATTCGAATGCCGCAGAACACCCTTTAAAAGTCTATCGGAGAAATCAAAAGTGCTAATTTTAAAGGCTTATATGCAAGTTATTGTCATAAAAAGTGTTTGGGGACCTGGGTCCTGCCCCAGGGGACATGGATCAATGCAAAAAAAAGTTTTAAAAACGGCCGTTTTTTCAGGAGCAGTGATTTTAATAATGCTTAAAGTCAATCAATAAAAGTGTAATATCCCTTTAAATTTCTTAGCTGGGGGGTGTCTATAGTATGCCTGTAAACGGGCGCATGTTTCCCATGTTTAGAACAGTCTGACAGCAAAATGACATTTCAAAGGAAAAAAGTCATTTAAAACTACTCGCGGCTATTGCATTGACGGTCCGACAATACACATAAGAGTTCATTGATAAAAACGGCATGGGAATTCCCCACAGGGGAACCCCGAACCAAAATTAAAAAAAAAAAAATGACGTGGGGGTCCCCCTAAATTCCATACCAGACCCTTCAGGTCTGGTATGGATTTTAAGGGGAACCCCCGCGCCAAAATTAAAAAAAAAAAAACAGCGTGGGGTCCCCCCAAAAATCCATACCAGACACTTATCTGAGCACGCAACCTGGCAGGCCACAGGAAAAGAGGGGGGGACGAGAGAGCGCCCCCCCTCCTGAACCATACCAGGCCACATGCCCTCAACATTGGGAGGGTGCTTTGGGGTAGCCCCCCAAAACACCTTGTCCCCATGTTGATGAAGACAAGGGCCTCATCCCAACAACCCTGGCCGGTGGTTGTGGGGGTCTGCGGGCGGGGGGCTTATCGGAATCTGGAAGCCCCTTTAACAAGGGGACCCCCAGATCACGCCCCCCCCTGTGTGAAATGGTAAGGGGGTACAAGAGTACCCCTACCATTTCACAAAAAAACTGTCAAAATTGTTAAAAATGACAGACAGTTTTTGACAATTCCTTTATTTAAACTCCTCCTCCTCCTCCTCTCCCTCCCTCCCCCTCAGCGGGAGCCTCCCTCCATGCCAGCATGGATGCAGAGTGGCCCGGAGATGAAGAGAAGAGCGGGCGTCTCCCCCCATGCCATGGATGCGGAGGAGATGCTGGACGAGAACACCAGAAGAAGCATTTAAATAAAGGAATTGTCAAAAACTGTCTCTTGTCATTTTTGACAGTTTTTTAGTGAAATGGTAGGGGTACTTTTGTACCCCCTTACCATTTCACATGGGGGGGGCGGGATCTGGGGGTCCCCTTGTTAAAAGGGGCTTCCAGATTCCGATAAGCCCCCCGCCCGCAGACCCCCACAACCACCGGCCAGGGTTGTGGGGATGAGGCCCTTGTCCTCCTCAACATGGGGACAAGGTGTTTTGGGGGGTTACCCCAAAGCACCCTCCCAATGTTGATGGCATGTGGCCTGGTACGGTTCAGAAGGGGGGGCACTCAGTCGTCCCCTCCTCTTTTCCTGTGGCCTGCCAGGTTGCGTACTCGGATAAGGGTCTGGTATGGATTTTTGGGGGGACCCCACACCGTTTTTTTTTTTTTAATTTTGGTGCGGGGTTCCCCTTAAAATACATACCAGACCTGTAGGGTCTGGTATGGAATTTAGGGGGACCCCCACATCATTTTTTTTTTTTTTTTTTTTTTTTTAATTTTGGTTCGGGGTTCCCCTGTGGGGAATTCCCATGCCGTTTTTATCAATGAAATTTTATGTGTATTGTCGGAGCAGCAATGCAATAGCTGCGAGTAGTTTTAACCACTTCAATACCAGGCACTTAGACACCTTCCCGCCCAGGCCAATTTTCAGCTTTCAGCGCTGTCGCAATTTGAATGACAATTGCTCGGTCATGCTACACTGTACCCAAACAAATTTTTTATCATTTTGTTCCCACAAATAGAGCTTTCTTTTAGTGGAATTTGATTACCTCTGCGGTTTTTATTTTTTGCGCAACAAATAAAAAAAGACCGAAAATTTTGAAAAAAAACAAGTTTTTCTTTGTTTCTGTTAAAACTTTTTGTAAATAAGTACGTTTTCTTCAATGACGGGCACTGATATGGCTGCACTGACGGGCACTGATGGGCACCAATGAGGTGGCACTGTTGAGGTGGCACTGACGGGCACTGATGATGGGCACTGATAGGCAGCACTGATAGGCACTGGTATGCGGCACTGATGGGCACTTATAGGCGGCACGGATGGGCACTTATAGGCGGCACTGATGGGCACTCATAGGTGGCATTGATGGGCACTCATAGGTGGCATTGATGGTTACTTATGGGTGGCACTGATAGTTGGCACAGATGGGCACGGATGGGCACTGACAGGTGGCATGAATGGACACTGATGGGTGGCACTGATGGTACTGCTTGCTTGCAGTGATGCCCCTAAGGGTGGCATTGCTGGGCATCACTGCAACATAATGGTGCCAGTCAGTGCCCATTTGTGGGCACTGATTGGCACAGATGTGGCACACTGGGCACATGTGGATGGCCATGGGGTACATACCTGGCCATCCACATGTTGCCCCTTCCCTGGTGGTCCTAGTGGTGATCCCTGGTGGTCCAGTGTGGTGATCTGCGGGGGGGCTGCGCTGATAAACAATCAGCGCAGACCCCCCCTGCCAGGAGAGCCGCCGATCGGCTCTCCTCTAATCGCGTCTGTCAGACGCGAGTGAGGAAGAGCCGATCAACGGCTCTTCCTATTGACAGCGTGATCAGCTGTGATTGGACACGGCTGATCACGTGGTAAAAAGCCTCCTCAGTCTGACACACCGCTCCACCGATCGCCGCGATGCACGCCCCCGGGGGCACGCTGCGGCATGTTATCCTGCTGGACATCATATGACGTCCAGTCAGGATAACAGAACCACTTCCCGGACGTCAATCCGCCATAGGGCGGGCGGGAAGTGGTTAAATGACTTTTTTCCTTTGAAATGTCATTTTGCTGTCAGACTGTTCTAAACATGGGAAACATGCGCCCCTTTACAGGCATACTATAGACACCCCCCAGCTACGAAATTTAAAGGGATATTACACTTTTATTGTTTAACTTTAAGCATTAGTAAAATCACTGCTCCTGAAAAAACAACCATTTTTAAAACTTTTTTTTGCATTGATCCATGTCCCCTGGGGCAGGACCCAGGTCCCCAAACACTTTTTATGACAATAACTTGCATATAAGCCTTTAAAATTAGCACTTTTGATTATTCATGTTCGTGTCCCATAGACTTTAACGGTGTTCGAACAAACTTTTTTCCTGTTCGCATGTTCTGGTGCGAACCGAACAGGGGGGTGTTCGGCTCATCCCTATACATTACATACTCCTGATCCCTGCACTATATAATCTATGTTGTTCATTACATAGTCCTGACTTCTGCTCTCTCCCCTCTACCCACTGCTATATATACACATAATATGTATTCTCTTTTGTTACACCCATTTTCTACCAGCTGGACATTTTATATCTGATGATTTGATTGGAGCACAGCAGGAACCAATCTGCTCATGTCTAATAATAATCTTTTTATTTCTATTTTAGTAGATGGACGGGAGATGAGGAAAACCTCAGAGGATTGTCTCACTTTGTCTCCAGACTGTAAAGTAGAAGATGAGGACATCACACAGGATAGTCCAGGAGAAAACCCGACTACCTCAAATGTCCATCCGGCACCACACAGTGTAGATGAACCATCGTATTCCTCTTATCCTGAGGAACTTCAGACTGTGAGGGACGGTGCCGTCCTTCCAACAGAGAAGAGCTTTTCCTGTACTGAGTGCGGGAAGTGTTTCAGTTTTAAATACAGTCTTAATAAGCATATAAGATCTCACACAGGGGAGAAGCCATATTCCTGTCCTGAGTGCGGTAAATGTTTTTCACAGAAGTCCAATCTTTACAAACATCAGAGTTCTCACACAGGGGAGAAGCCGTTTTCCTGTCCTGAGTGCGGGAAATGTTTTTCACAGAAGTCCAATCTTTACAAACATCAGAGATCTCACACAGGGGAAAAGCCGTTTTCCTGTTCTGAGTGCGGGAAATGTTTTTTACAGAAGTCCAGTCTTTACAAACATCAGAGATCTCACACAGGGGAGAAGCCGTATTCCTGTCCTGAGTGCTGGAAATGTTTTTCAGTGAAGTCCTATCTTGATACACATCAAAGATCTCACACGGGGCAGAAAATGTATTCCTGCCCTGAGTGCGGGAAATGTTTTTCACAGAAGTCCCATATTTACACACATCAGAGATCTCACACAGGAGAGAAGCCGTATTCCTGTCCTGAGTGTGGGAAATGTTTTTCACAGAAGTCCCATCTTTCCAGACATCAGAAATCTCACATGGGGCAGAAGCCGTATTCCTGTCCTGAGTGCGGGAAATGTTTTTCACAGAAGACCAATCTTTACAGACATCAGAGATCTCACACGGGGGAGAAGCCGTATTCCTGTCTTGAGTGAGGGAATTGTTCCTCACTGAAGTCCTGTCTTCCTGTACATCAGGGATCCCACACAACCCTCGAGGTGTATTAGTGCCTTGAGTGCGGGAAATGTCTTCTATATGAATGTTGTTGGACATCACAGCTCTCATGTGGGGAAGAAGCACACCCTGATATACACCTCAGATATACTCCATGGCTGATCTTCATCGTGTAAGAAACAGTTGATAAGGAGATCAGAGATCACCAAAGACATGGATGAAGTGTTGTAAAAATACAATGGATGGGCGGCTCACACAGGTCTGGTAATGTACTTTTATGTCATGGCTTTCTTCCAGGTCCGCACCCATGCACGCGCACACCCAGAAACCTCCACTGTCATTGGCTGTAGGACAAGTTTGTCAGCAGGTCCCAGCCAATGATTTTGCCCCGTACCCTGCTGATCACCTGCAACCAATGACAAATCACTCCTGTATTTTATTTTATGAACACGGGGAGCTATCTTGTGATTTCTTCTCTTCCCAAGTCATTTCTGGTTTAGGAAGAGAAGAGAACACCACACTGAGTATAATCACCACACTTTACACCCACACACCTTAGATTGGCACATTTAACCCTATTGATTGCCCTCATTCACCCTTTGATCACCCCTGTCGCTCAACCAGTGCCATTAGTACACCGTCAGTGTACAGTATTTTCCCCATTCATCTTTCAGGACAGCACCATAGAGAGACACCGGCTCCTCCCCTCTTAGGAAACACCGCCTTCCAATTCAATATTTAAATCTCATCCTCCCAACGGCCCCTCAGTTCAGGTGTTTCCTCCGGTGGGGAGACACTGCTTGGGAAACGTGGCGGATCAGTCAGGGAGACTGAAGCCAAAGATTTTGTGTGAGGAAGAGGGGGAGTCGGGTCTCTCTAGCTCTGTCCCTCTACTATTGTTTGTTCAGTTAGGTAAAGGCTGGGGAAGCCTTACTTACCTGTTTTTAAAACTGAATTGGCGCGCCTCAGCCTCTCTTGGGGAAAGAGACAGCTGAGGAGGTCCGTGTTTCTTCTGCCCAGGGGGGCGCTGTGGGAAGTGCCTGAGTCTCTCCTGCTTGTTCAAGCAGCCAGCGTTTGAAGCTCTATGGCCGGGTCGGATGACGGGTGACGTCAGTTCCGGCGAGGGCGGGCACTTCCGACGATTTTGCGTCTTCCGGTTCCGGACGCGGGGAAAGAAAACGGACCGAGCGTTCGGCTGGTGCGACCCTCTTGCTTTGCTGTAGAGTCAGCTGTCGGGGGAAACGATCGACCACCATCCTCAGCAGACATGTCTGAGACAGAGGTCTCTAGAACTGCTCCAGGAGACAGTAGCACCAGCCATGCTAAGGTAAGTGGAACCCTGGGGTGGTGTTCCCTTACCTAAATCCCGATAGCTTCACGGGTGTTCTCCCCTCACTGGTGGTCGGGGGGAAGGGGAGTGTGTCTGGGACCCTGGTGGTGGTTGGTCCTGGGGGGGGCACTCCTGGTGGTCCTCTGTAAAAGCACTGGTGGGATTGGGCATTTATGGCGACTCTCTCTCTTTCTTTTTCAGAAAGCCACAGAGAAAAGCAAGTCGCCTCATGGTTCAAAGAAAAAATGCCCCTCTTGTAGAGTTAGTATGGGGGAATCCTGGACCAAGGCACTTTGCAAGGAGTGCATTGATGGATTAGTCAGGGAACAGGCAGCAGAACAGGGTACAGATCTTGCTGCATCCGTCAAAGAGCTTTCTAGCACCTTTCAGTCCTTTAAAGCACTCTTTTCTAGCTTCCAGTTGCCGCAAGCCCAAAGCAGTCCTTTACCAGTGCAGCAGAGTGTTACACCTAGCCCAGTGGATACTCCCTCTGTTAGTGGAGAGAGACCAGGGGGCTCCAGAGTGGAAATTGAGGAGGAGCCAGATAGCACCGCTTCAGATTCTCAAAGGGAATCGGATGTGGAGGAGGTGGATGGGGAATCCACAAAAACCTCTCGCTATAAGCTTTCCCTGGACGAAGTGGAGGAGCTCTTGGGAGCTATTCACACCACTTTGGGAATTCAGGAAGAAAAGAAGGTGTTATCGCTCCATGACCAAATGTACAAAGGTCTTGGGGAACAAAAAAGGAAGGATTTCCCAGTCCATGATGTATTGGTTGAGGCCATAAAGAATGAATGGAAAGATCCTGAGAGAAAACCTTTCTTTTCAAGGGCTTTGAAGCGAAGGTTTCCTTTTTCAGAAGGGGAGTCTCTAGTCTGGAATAAGACCCCTAGGCTGGATGCTGCTTTTTCTCAGGTTTCCAGGCAAACAGATCTGGCCTTCGAGGACATGGGGATTCTTGCAGACCCCATGGACAGAAGGATGGACTCTCTCTTAAAGAAGTCCTGGGATTCGTCACAGGGAAACCTTAAGCCTGCCATGGCGGTCACAGTAGTGGCCCGCAATATGGAATATTGGCTTACGCAGATAAAGGCGCATATTGAGGCAGGAACGCCAAAAGAGACTATTTTTGGCTTCCTTTCCCATGCTACTTAAGGGTGTAGCGTATATTGCGGACGCTTCCGCCGAATCAGTGCGCATGTCCGCAAGGTCTTCAGCCCTCACTAATTCGGCTCGAAGGGCCCTATGGCTTAAGACGTGGCAAGGAGACAGCGCGTCTAAAGTTAAACTCTGTGGAATTCCCCTCACAGGAGATCTCTTGTTTGGCCCAGGTTTAGAGACCGTTTTAGACCGGACGGCCGATAAGAAAAAGGCCTTTCCCATTAAAAAGAAGTTTGGGGAGCAGGCTAAAAGAAAGTTTCGCCCTCAGAGAAAGTTTGAAACCCCAAAAGGAGAGCGGCAGAAAAAAGCTTGGGGGCAGAAGGGCAAGGGGCGGGGAGGGGCGATTTTTCGCCCTCCTGAACAGCCCAAGAAGACCCAATGACGGGGTAACCACGGTGGGAGGAAGATTGGGGGCCTTCCTCCCACAATGGGAGATGATCACCTCCAACCAGTTTGTGTTAGGGATCATAAGAAGAGGTTACCAGCTAGAGTTCTCAGAACCTCCTCAGCACAGACTTCTGGTCACCGAGCTGCCAAAGTGTGCAGAGAAAGCGTCAGCTCTTCTATCCTCCCTACAGGAGTTAGAGGAACAAGAGGTGATAGTGAGGGTTCCTGTAGAGGAGATAGGCAGAGGCTTTTACTCCCACATTTTTGTGGTCCGCAAGCCTTCGGGAAAATTCAGGCTTATCATGAATCTGAAGCCTCTGAATGTATCAATTACCTACAGGAAATTCCGGATGGATTCTGTCTATTCGGTGAAAGCGCTTCTTCCCCCAAATTGCTTCATGGCGTCAATAGACTTAAAGGACGCTTATCTGCACATTCCAGTCGCAGAAAGTTACCAGAGGTTTCTCAGACTGGCGGTGAAAACTGGGGAAGGAACGTTTCATCTACAGTTCAAAGCACTCCCCTTTGGACTATCCTCTTCCCCCCGCATCTTCACCAAAGTGATGGTGGAGGTCCTGGCTTTCTTGCGGCTCAGAGGCATCTCTGTAGTCGCGTACCTGGACGACCTACTCCTGTTTGCTCCTTCCCCGGAGCAGTTGTACCAGGATCTTCAGGTAGCAAGAGACAGCTTAGAAAACCTGGGATGGCTCTTGAACCTGGAAAAATCCAGTTTGGTTCCGGCCCAAAAGGTCACCTTCCTGGGCTATGTACTGGATTCGACAAAACAAAAAGTGTTCCTTCCAGCAGAAAAAATCCAGAAGGTGGACAGAGCAATATTACTGCTCCAGGGCAGCAGTCAGATCTCGGTAAGGAAAGCAATGTCAGCACTGGGCTTACTGACTTCCACGCTTCCGGCAGTTCAGTGGGCAGGGCTGCACTTTCGCCCCCTACAGCTGTTTATTCTGAGTGTCTGGGACCACAGTCCAGCATCTCTGGACTCCCTTATATCTGTGCCAAGTCAGGTCAAAAGGTCCCTCTGGTGGTGGAGGAAAGGGTCCAATCTCTCACAGGGCCTGGAGTGGGTTCTTCCAGTGTCCAGAACGGTTACGACCGATGCGAGCGGCACAGGGTGGGGAGCACACCTAGATTCCCAGATGATGCAAGGCACCTGGGAAAAAGAAGACGCAAAGAAGTCCTCGAACTGGAGGGAACTGAGAGCAATAGAGTTGGCTCTCAGAGCTTTTCAGAGAGAACTCCTGGGGCAGCATGTGAGGGTCCGTTCGGACAACTCATCAGCAGTGGCCTACATCAACAGGCAAGGGGGAACCAGGAGCAGATCCTTGTGGGGTCTGGCAGAATCCATCCTCAGGTGGGCCGAAGGGAGCATTCTCTCTCTCTCTGCAATACATCTGAAGGGGGAGCAGAACCACGTAGCAGATTTTCTGAGCAGAAAAATGCTGAAGGAAGGCGACTGGGTCTTGAACCAGGACATCTTCGAGATGATTACTCGGAAGTGGGGGGTCCCCTCCGTGGATCTCTTCGCCTCAAAGGCGAATACGAAAGCTCGTCTGTTCTTTTCCCTAAACAGATGGGACGGAGCAGCCGGGGTGGATGCACTAGCTCAGAGCTGGCGTTTCTCAAAGTGTTATGCCTTCCCCCCTCCCGTAATGATCCCAGCAGTTCTGAGAAAATTTCGGTCAGAAGACACAACCCTCATTCTGATCGCACCACACTGGCCAAGGAGGCCGTGGTTCTCCCTCTTGAAGAGTCTGACAGTGGAGCCTCCCTGGATTCTGCCTATCCGGGAGGATCTTCTCTCTCAGGGTCCAATCTGTTGCCCTCAGGTGGAGCGATGGAACCTCGCAGCGTGGCTACTGAGGAAGAATTGCTAAAGGGCAAAGGTTTCTCGGATCGGCTAGTGACCACTCTCCTAAATTGCAGGAAAAGAGAGACGCAAGCCATTTACCTAAAGGTGTGGAAACGCTTTAACAGTTGGTGCACAGAAAGCTCCTTCGATGTACGAAGTTCTGTAGCAGTATTAGAGTTTCTGCAGGCAGGAGCGGACAAAGGATTAGCCCTTAGCACCTTGAAAGGACAAGTATCGGCACTAAGCGTTTTCCTGGAAAAGCCACTAGCTATAGATCCTTGGGTAGCTAGGTTTTTTAGAGCTTTAGGCAGACAGAGGCCTGTTAAAAGTTCCCCATTCCCAGTGTGGGATCTTTCCTTAGTTTTACAGTCTCTTACAGGGGATCCTTTTGAGCCATTGGAATCCTGTACCTTGAAGTTGATCACCCTCAAAACTGTGTTTTTGGTGGCGATCACCACAGCAAGGAGAGTAAGTGAACTCGAAGCCCTTTCTATTAGGGCGCCTTTTTTTCAGGTTTTTCCGGACCGTTTGATTTTTAAAACGGATCCGGCCTTTTTACCAAAAGTGGCCTCTAGGTTTCATAGGGACCAGGAAATTATTTTACCTACCTTCTGTTCGAATCCTGTGAGGGAACAGGAGCATATTTTTCACAAACTGGACGTTAGAAGGTGCGTCCTTCAGTACTTAGATAGTACAAAACAGTTTAGGAAATCCGATTCTTTTTTTGTATTGTTTTCAGGGGCTAGGAAAGGGTTCAAAGCCTCTAGACGATCAATAGCCAGATGGTTAAGGTTGGCCATTAGCCAGGCCTATGTAATCGGGGGTTTGGAGCCCCCGGAGGGTATTAAAGCACATTCCACCAGGGCAGTGGCAACTTCTCAAGCAGAGTGGGCTGGTGCTTCTCCGGAGCAGATCTGTAGAGCAGCAACGTGGTCCAGTTTTTCCACGTTTGTGAAGCATTACAGATTGGACCTGCTGTCAGCCAAAGACCAAGCCTTTGGGCGTAAGGTGCTGCAGGCAGTAGTCCCTCCCTAAGGTAAGGTGCTCGCTTATCCTCTCTATGGTGCTGTCCTGAAAGATGAATGGGGAAAAACGGAGTTACTTACCGGTAACATCCTTTTCCAGGAATCTTTCAGGACAGCACTAGTACCCACCCAGGTTTTTGATTGTCTATGAGAACTCATCGCATGAGAACGTCAGGTAAGATAAAGATTTGTATGACGTATTCTTGTGTCTCCCCAGCTGGCCGGAGGAACTCGTGAAGTACTGAGGGGCCGTTGGGAGGATGAGATTTAAATATTGAATTGGAAGGCGGTGTTTCCTAAGAGGGGAGGAGCCGGTGTCTCTCTATGGTGCTGTCCTGAAAGATTCCTGGAAAAGGATGTTACCGGTAAGTAACTCCGTTTTTTCACCCATCATTGTATTAGCGTCACTTGTTACATCAGATAGCGCCAGGGTCAGCTAGCATTACCCTGTTTCCCTGAAAATAAGACCTAGCGTGATTGTCAGTGATGGCTGCAATATAAGCCCTAGTTAAAGTCCTAGTTAAAGATCTTCTTTTCAGGGTAGGGCTTATTTTCGGGGAAACAGGGTAGGCCTTATTTGAGGGGTAGGGCTTATATTGCAGCCATCACCGACAATCACGCTAGGTCTTATTTTCGGGGAAACTGGGTAGATTGCCCGCACACTATCCCATTCACACTATAGGATCCTGATCACCAACATTACTAGTATAGTGTCTGTATAAATCAATATCCTGATCACCAACATTACTAGTATAGTGTCTGTATAAATCAATATCCTGATCATGAACAGAACTATATTAATCTCCCCCCTTAGTATAGTGTCTGTATGGATCAATATCCTGATCATGAACAGAACTATATTAGCGTCCCCCCTTAGTCTAGTGTCTGTATGGATCAATATCCTGATCATGAACAGAACTATATTAGTGTCCCCCTTAGAATAGTGTCCCTAATAACGCAGTGTTGGCAGGATCAGCCCTTCTGCCCCCCAACAAGTGCAGTGTCAGTAGATCACCGGCACCTCTGATACATTGCACACATAATCGCAGTGTTCGCAGAATAAGGCCTGATCTCTTCTAGCACTAGCAGGTAAGTTTTATTTGTGTAGCACCCTGGAGTTTAGGCAGGGAGCTCCTCATAAATGTATTTGCCAGGAGTAGTTATCCTGGTTGATTGTTAGAGATCTATTCATTTCTCCCTAAGTTTGGCCTTGTTGCACTTTTCTGTTCTGCCACTAGGTGGCCGGGTACTTGGTGGTACTAGATATGAGAAGGACAGCCCAAGGTCAGGTTATGGGTATATGGGGTATCTCAGCCAATGGGCAGGGGTTTTCTTGAATCTCTTGGCATGCTGGGAGAACCTATATATTGAGGTGGAGTCAGGTGATCGATGTTCGGTGCCACCTGGACGGCTGTCTAGGTGGATGTGTGTTGTATGCCCCGGGCTGCTAGACCGGAGATTGGCCCTATCCCGGCACATGTGGTTGCTAGGCTGTCTGAGGTCCTATCCAGAAGTAAGTGAGCAGCGCAGGGTTGGCACTGTGGCTTGCAGTCCAACCAAAAGTGATGTTTCTGCTGTAGTGATATGAGATGTATAGGAGGATAGATAATTAATATTTAGGTATTATAATGATGATGATGTAAGTACTCTTCCGCAGCAACCCAATTCTTCCAGAGAGATGTACTTTATCGACTTCCAACACAGAACAAAGTCCACAGATGACAAAAAATCCGACAGAGTATATTATTCAGAGTCCCATTTTCCATAGATTTGCGCCTTCATAGCCATACACAGACAAGACCATACCATAGACTGAACGCCATGTTATATTCACTAGACACTGAATGGCTGAGCAATTTGATTGATTCCATTCAGGCCTTTGATATGCTTTAGTCTTTCAGACAGACAACAACCCCCAGCCGTGAACAGCTGCAGTCATAAACCGCCCCAATTTGCACTCCCGCATATCAACATCAACAAGTCCCCTTAGATATGTGTAATTAGATTAGGTTAACAGATACCTCCTTTGAACAGAAACACCCTTTGAAATGTTCAATTAGGTTAACAGGCCATACCTCACACCTAGGTAGACTTGCATAAGATTAACACATCAAAGGGTCTTCAGCTGTCCCCTTGCTATGTTAAAATTCAGTTGACTTGGACAATTCAACTGAATTTCTGGTCAACATGGCACTCCAATACAACATTATACATAAATCGGCCAACATATTACAACATCTGCCAGCCAGAGAACCTGTCATGGTCAGAGGTAGAGGGGAAGCTGTCACCACTAAGGGACCAACCACCTTATTACCAGGGACCACAGTGAGTAACGGAAGCAAGTACTGGAGCAGTATTCTCACCGAATTGGCATGGTGGAGAATCGGGAAACTTCAGGCGGTGATCAAGCCAGGGACCCAGCCAGCGGAGGTGACGCTTGTAGAGCAGCCTTGTGTAACAAGCCAGGGACCAAGCAGGCCAGTGGAGTTAAGCTTGAGAAGTATCTGGAGTGCCAAGCTAGGGACCCAGCAAAGAGGCGGGGGTGACGCTTGAGGAAGATACCACCATAAAGATTGGAGAAGCTCAAGGGATTCAGAGTCAGTGAATCAGAGGGTCTAGTGAGAGACCAGGAGCTCAGTGGTCTGAAGAACTACAAGGAGAAGTTGTAGTGAAGGTGAAAGAACTATTGTGCTTTGTGTTAGGAACTGTTAAAGGCTGTTGCCATAGGAGACAGCATTCCTGCATGTGCAGATGTGGCATCTTGCTGGATGCCTTTCCCTGCACAGCTGTCCTCCTATTGAAGTCTCAGAGTCTGCTAATTGAACTTGCAACTACTTTAGGGTGTCCTGGCCCTAACCCTCTTTCCCCAAAAAAGTTTGTAAGAGAAATAAACATCTCTTTTGCATTCAAGAAGTGTCTGGCGCCCAATAACTTCCACCTTGCACCCATTATGCTTCAAAACCAACTATATACAGAAGGATGTCAGCTATCTCTGGCCCTGGAGGTTCTCATTAGACTGAAGGAGGCTGAAGACCTTGCTACATTTGTAGTAGTTCAAGCAGTCCCTGACAGCCAGGAGCTCTTTTTCCCGTGAGTCGCACTAGGTACCTGTGAAATGTCCCAACAAAGGTACTCTAGTGAAGAGGCCTACAGGATTCTGAGTATGACAGCTGAGAGCGAAGGGGGAGTCCTCACTGACAGAATCAGGCTCTGAATATGAACTTGTAGAGAGCAGCGGCACCCTGACAGGGAGCTCAGAGGATGGAGGAGAGGTCCCTGCTAAGGTCAGGTGTACCCGAGCCCGAGTAGCTGAAGTGCTAGGAACACTTGATTTGTCTTATATGCAGCAGGATGCCAGTACTAGTGCCCCACTACCTTTTGGTGAGCTGGCAGGCACCAGCAGCCTAGTACATCTAATGCCGCGTACACACGAGCGGACTTTGCGGCAGACTTTGCCCAGCGGACTTTTCGACGTACTTTACGACGGACTTTCTGAATGAACGGACTTGCCTACACACAATCCACCAAAGTCCGTCAAATTCGTACGTGATGACGTACGACCGGACTAAAACAAGGAAGTTCATAGCCAGTAGCCAATAGCTGCCCTAGCGTGGCTTTTTGTCCGTCGAACTAGCATACAGACGGCGGACTTTTTGACCAGACTCGATTTAAAACATGTTTCAAATCTAAGTCCATCCAACTTTGAGAAAACAAAGTCCGCTGGAGCCCACACACGATCTAATTGTCCGACGAAATCCAGTCCACCGAGCAAAGTCTGCCGTAAAGTCCGCTCGTGTGTACGCGGCATTAGTCTTTTACATACCAGGACAAAAGTATTTCGTGATGACCTGGCGGGTCCCACAAATGCAGTCCAAGCTGGTGAGGTGGCTAGCACTAGTGTCATATCGAAGACACCAAGAATTCAACCATAGAGCCCATAGTGTTCTTCCAGATGTGCTTGCAAGTCCTGATTAGCAGCCCACAGATTGTGCAGGGCTCATACTTCCCCTATTCAATGCCCAACCCAGAATTCAGGTGGAAACCGCAAATTTAACAACATCCCTAGATTTTTTTTTTTTTTTTGGTGTTTTTCACGGAACGCGTAGGGCGGAGTGACGCGCTGACGTCACCTTGTACTCCATTCCCTTACCCAGAGGACGGGTTGTCTGTTTGTGCTCTGGCCGGCACAGCAGACTTCAAGCTCTTTTAAACTGCAACATTGTAAGTGTGTTTCTTTCATTTTAATGTAATAAACAACCATTAGGTTTTACACTATGGAGTGTTTATATTTTTTATGCACCACGGTATCCATGTGATGATCTGATCGGTTGGGAGGGGGCCGCCTGGCACCTGTGACTGTGCTTGAGGTCCTTTGGAGCCAAACAGTGTTTCCTTGCACGCATTCCCTGATCCTCTGTCATGGGGGATCATGGAACTCTGGTAAGAGTTCATTTCTGCTGATCTGGTGGTGGATTAAACTAGGGCTGCAACTAACGATTATTTTCATAATCGATTAGTTGGCCGATTTATTGTTTCGATTAATCGGTTAATAACCTTAAAAAAAAGTGTGGTGTATAATTTAGTTAAAATGTAAAGTTTAAAAAAAAAGGCAATTTATTCATAAATATCTTTTATACACAGGGGTAAATATAAATAACCAACTACATGTTTAGGGAGTAAAATCTTTAATCCTCTCTGAGAATAACAGACAGAAGAGATATACTCTATATACTATTAGAGGTTCAATCTGGTAAATATGATCAGACTCAGATCAACATTCTAGACTGTTTTGCAGATTTTCAAACAGAACTGTAATATTACATGCTTTTCTGCAGCTTCTCCATTGAAGTATATTGAACCCACAGAATGAATAATACAATGTCCCATGCTAAGATGGTAGCCATTGATCAAAATCAAATTCCAAAATTTGAAAAACTTTTATCCAAGGATGCCAAACAGTTCCTGTCAAACTTCAATGACTCTGTCCTGTTGCCATGGTAACAGATTAAATGACTTAGAGACACCCATTCTAAGGCTTCAAAGAGAACTAAAAAGAATAATAAACTGACGAGCGGGACAACCTTGTGGACCATACCTCTACCTTTCAACCCTTTTTCTTCTTTCTCTTTCCTTTTCTCCACCTTATGATTAAAGCTCATTATCAGAATTTATTTGACCTATATACACTCTACTTGTAAACAATATGTATAGTAGGTATAAATCATTTAAATACCTACAAAATTAACTAAGGAAATTATATATATCTTTAATTTAGGTTTACGTGAACCCAATGTTTAATATTTGAAATTTCATGATATTTACCTATATAAACCCTACTGTAAAACAATGAGCTTACTTTATAGATCCTTGTAAACTTACTTTATGTATCTTTATAACATTGTATACTCAATAAACTTCTTTTGACAAGGAAGTATATTGAACCAAAAAAGCACCGTTTTGCATTGAAAAAGGTCCTTGACCCTTTCCAAATACACAGCAGCTGTGTATTTGGATAGATGTGAATGTTAAATAAACTGTAGTGCATTTCTGCAAAAAGCACCAAAAAACACATGGGTGGGAACCAGGCCTAAGACATTTAGTAACATAATGGAGTTTAAAAAAAAAATAAAAAAATTA
Organism: Aquarana catesbeiana; assembly: GCF_042186555.1. Taxonomy (NCBI): domain Eukaryota; kingdom Metazoa; phylum Chordata; class Amphibia; order Anura; family Ranidae; genus Aquarana; species Aquarana catesbeiana. Next base: position 1,463,142 of record NW_027362664.1, on the reverse strand, counting down.
GCCCTTAGTTTTTTTACTTTGCAACAGTGAAAGTAATATTTACAGTAGAGACTATTTGCTCTTTTTGTACTATATAGGGCTAATTTTAGCTTTTTTAACCCCATTATGTTACTGACCGATTAATCGATTACTATTTTCATAATCGATTAATTTCATAATCGATTAGTTGTCGATTAATCGATTAGTTGTTTCGGCCCTAGATTAAACACAGTTTTCTACTCAGTGTTTTTGAGGACGGCTTGTTTGTAATCTATGGACTTTTATTTTTGCACTGGTGACTTTTTATTCATTTGCTCACTAGATTTAGTTTTTTTCACATTCCCCTTTTTTTTATAAGTTATGGTCTTATAATCTCTTTACATTGATGTATATCACCTCTTCAATTGATCACTCATGGACTTAATTTTTGTTTTTCCCTGGTTAAGGTGTATATGCACATTTTAGTTCTTGGGAATTTTTTCGATTTCCATTATTATTATTTTTTTTTCACTATCATCAGGTATATTTATGAGATCAGTTTGATTCTTGGTCAATTTTTCATGGATAGCGCGATTCTAACTTTCCAAACTTTCTTTTTTGTATTAATGTCATACATGACAGTTGCAGCTCCCGAGGGATAGCAGCTACCTGCCATAACCCCGGTATCTCCATGTTTGGCCGGCGGTCCGGTACAAGATAAAAGTGGTCTCTGCGGCGGATTCGCCACGAGATCACTTTTATCAGCGGCAGGAGGGGGGCCTTCCCGTCACGATCCTGTGCCCTCTGCAGTTTACCGGAGCCGTCTGCAACGGCGGAGGCGAACGGATCCTTCCTGTGGCTGTGCATGGAGATGAGTGAGGGGAAGATGACACTGTCTCCATGACACTGCTGGGCGGCACTTCCGCCCATAGCTCTTAAAGGGCCTTTTTTTTTTTTTTTTTTTTTTAATGACAATTTTTTTTTTTTTATTGCATTTTAGTGTAAATATGAGATGTGAGGACTTTTTGACCCCCAGATCTCATATTTAAGAGGTCTTGTCATGCTTTTTTTCTATTACAAGGAATGTTTACATTCCTTGTAATAGGAATAAAAGTGACACCATTTTTTTTTAAAACAGTGTAAAAATAAAAGGTAAAATAAATAAGAAAAAAAATGTTTTAAATGTGCCCCGTCCCGCCGAGCTCGCGCGCAGAAGCGACCGCATACGTGAGCAGCGCCCGCATATGAAACCGGTGTTCAAACCACACATGTGAGGTATCACCATGATCGGTATAGCGAGAGCAATAATTCTAGCCCTAGACCTTCTCTGTAACTCAAAACATGCAACCTGTAGAATTTTTTAAATGTCGCCTATGGAGATTTTTAAGGGTAAAAGTTTGTCGCCATTCCATGAGCGGGCGCAATTTTGAAGCGTGACATGTTGGGTATCAATGTACTCAGCATAACATTATCTTTCACAATATAAAAAAAATTGGGCTAACTTTACTGTTGACTTATTTTTTAATTCAAAAAAGTGTATTTTTTTTTTAAAAAGTGCGCTTGTAAGACTGCTGAGCAAATACGATATGACAAAAGGTATTGCAACAACCGCCATTTTATTCTCTAGGGTGTTAGAAAAAAATATATAATGTTTGGGGGTTCTAAGTAATTTTCTAGCAAAAAAAAACAGTTTTTAACTTGTAAACACCACACCAAAAAAGAAGCCCGTTCTTAAAGTGGTTAAGCAATTTGGCATATTTAAAGGCACATCTTCTTGTTTCGTTTTTGGGGTTGTCCAAATTGGTGACATTGATCTATGTCCCTTAGGATGGGACTTGAGCCCCCATACCCATTTTAAGGCCAATAACTAGAAGATAAGCCAGCCGAGTGGGGACTAGCACAATTAACAAGTCAGTTCACATAGACTGCATTGGCATTTGTTGTCTAACTTTTGCTCATGTTAGGCTCTTTGTTTGCCCCCCTGGACCAGGGGGGGTGTTTGTCCCATCTCTAATTTAGTAGCATGCTGGAAGATGTGCTTAATTTTGGACCAGGGGGTGGCTTATTTTGTGATAGCTGCATTTGGGTTGGTCTGGGCATGCTCAGGGACTTTGCTTTTTTTGGTGCTTTTTGTGTGTGATCAGCACTTGGATGTTTCTGGGCATGCTCATAGAGTGTGTTTTTTGGGTTAGTAATTTAAGGACATCCTTAACAGGTGTACCCACTTTGAAGTTCAGTCTCTAAATTGGGTGAACTTACGTTTTGTGTGTTTCATGGACTGTCCATGTGTTTTCAATTGCCTCATTAGCACACAAACCTATGTTATATAAAGCTTGGAGATAGCATTCTTTACCTCGCCCTCAAAAGAGGCAAGATTGTGTGTGTGTGGCCAGGGCCGGCAAGAGAGTACATTTGGGTGTCCTTATCGAGTTTGTAACACATGTATTTTCTCTATGTATTTTGTTTGTTATGTCTTTGCAAAACAGATTTTTTTTTTTTTTACTTTGGTTTATTGTATTTTTTTGGGTGGGGGATATTTTCCCCTGAAATTATTTTGATGTCAATGTGTGCCGTTTGAAGGTTGTTCACTTTGATTTAATTGTCTGTGCTGCATTATTTTGCAAAATCTTTCTCAAGATGTTGTAACAAATTTTTAATTCCTTAATAGATGTCCATTTGTGTGCGCAGTCCTTTTGTCTCCTGTTAATTTCCAATGCAAAACGGTCAGACCTCAAAAACCATATTCTGTTAGTGTCTCATATTAACCTACATGTGTTTTTTGCTTTCATTACTCTTTTCCAATTCCTGTTTTGGTGACCAATAAAATTTCTTGCAAATTTTGATGTTTGTGTTTTTTGTTACTTTTCATGCACCAGATTTCCCAGCTGCAGCTTAACTAGGCTGATTGGCATTGGAAGACAAAACAGGTGTGATTTGTCAGTTACTTTCCTGGTGCCTTCATGGTAGCATATGCATGGATTGTGTGTATGCTGCCATTGATAGTCACCAGGAAAGGAAAAATACAGAGCGGTAAGTATTCAATTTTCCTTTTTAGTGCAGTGGTTCTCAGCCTCAGTCCTCAAGTACCCCCGACAGGACATGTTTTGTGAATTTATCTCATCTAAAATAGCTATCTAAAATACCAAGCCATTGACTGACTGTGATTTAAAGCACCTGTGCAAGATGAAGGAAAACCTGCAAACATGGCCTGTTGGGGGTACTTGAGGACAGGGTTAAGAAGCACTGATCTAAAATCGAGCTCAAGGCAATCCTATTCTAATTGTGAGCATTTGAGGGAAACCAAGTGAGTGTTAGAACCCCTGCTTGTCTTTTTTAGGTTGGGCTTTGTGTCCCTTTTCTTAAAACTGTCTTCACTTCCTGTCACATAGCCAAACAGGAAGTGAGGGTAAAACCCTATCAATGTCTTTTCTTGGGGACACACAGGTCAATCTAACTAGTGTCTCCATTAAGCAAATTGCACTCTAGCTCTTTGTTGTGTACACCCCAAGCTATTAGGTAGTTTTGGGGTTTAGTAAAGGCAAATCTACTCTGCAATACAAGTGTATTTTTACTCAGTCTCGTGTAATCGTATTGGAAAGGTCTGAGGGGAAACGGGAAAAGTGACCTGGGGTGTGCCAAAAGTCACATGGTCAGTATGCCTAAAAGGGGGCATACCCAAGTAGAAGTAAAAGAGAAGAGATAGCAAGAAAAAAGGGGAAGGGTGGGTGGAACACGAGAGACACCGTCAAAAGGCAAGGAGGAAGGAGGGCGGGTTTAAATACATCCTGACTCCTCCAACAAAATCAGGCTGACCTGCGGTCAGCCGTCCATTTGTACTCAGAGTCTCATGTCATCGTATTGGAAAGGTCTGAGGGGAAACGGGAAAAGTGACCTGGGATGTGCCGAAAGTCACATGGTCAGTGTGCCTAAAAGGGGGCAAAAATAAGACAGTAGTATGAGCTAGTAAAAGATTGATGAAAAGTAACCGTATGTGACATTGAGCAGCCAACCGCATGAAAGCCCATGACATCTCCACAAGTGCATCCAGGACGTATCCGGAGATGCATGCTGAATTTCACCTACCTAACTACTCCACAATGTGAAACACTGACCCCTTGAAGAGAAGCAGCAGAAACTGCACCTATCTTAAAAGAATGGCCAAACCTAGGTATGGCAGCAGGGTATGGCGATGTTTCATGCACTGCTCTAGTGAAGAAGGGAGCACCAGGGACAAGAAAAGTTGCCCATCCCTGGGTACTTCCGCTGATGCCACCATGAGTCGGTCTAGGACTGTGACCGGACGCCAGCTTGTGGAAAGCTTGAGCTGAGAGTGGCAAAAAGGCAATGAACGCAAGTAGATATTGAATGTATGTAAAAAATAGAACCTAGGACACTGAGACGTTAAAACCTGGAAGGTATCCCAGGTCGTGTAACTGGCCTTCCTAGGCTTGAACTGACAACGACTTGTTGACCAAGCTTCAATTGTAGCAGGAAAGCCAGGACATTGTAGCACATGGGTACGTGGCTGGGACCTGCTGGAAATTCGGGTAACTAAAATGGGACAGAACATCTGCTGCTGTAAACACTACCTCACTGATGCCTATTTAACTGGTTGTAGGACTCAGTCTGAGCGTGCTCAGTCTGAAGCTGTGGAACTTGGTGTAAGTGGAGCTGGAATAAGTGGGAGTTAAAAAACCAGAGTTAGAGTGTACAAGTCTTGCTGTTTGTTTGCTGTTTGCTTTGTTTGCTGTTTGTTTGCTGGGTTGCATTTTTGGGGCTTTTCCTTTTAGTTTTTAATTTGCCTTTTGCTGTCACTTTTTAAATAGCTTTTTTTTTTTTCTCTGGTTCCATCAGTCTATCAATTAAGGGGTGTGGTTAATTGCTCACAGGTGCCTATTTAACTGGTTGTAGGACTCAGTCTGAGCGTGCTCAGTCTGAAGCTGTGGAACTTGGTGTAAGTGGAGCTGGAATAAGTGGGAGTGAAAAAAACAGAGTTTAAAACAGGAGGTTATAACAGGGGTCATAGTACCTGTGTAGTGTGAGTATCTGAGTGTTGTCTGAGTAGTGTGTGTGGATCGTTAGTACTTGTGTATTGTGTACTGTATACGTGTGTCTTGCGAGTGCACGTAGGTCTGTGAGTACCTGTGTATTGTCTTGTTGTATACCTGTGTATTGTCTTGAGTATTAGTGCCAGGAAGCTAGCTGTTAGGTAATTTGGACAGGGTAAAATCCCCAAATCCTCACTATATTTAATAGGTACGATGCACGGCGGGTGTGGAGAGGCGACTCTTTGTACATCTTGCCGCATGTATGCGTTCCTTGATCATCCGATCGAGGGCGAATACTGCTGTGCAAAATGTAAGCACATTGTTTCCCTGGAAGCCCAGGTTCTGAATCTGGGGAAGCAACTGTCAGCACTGAGAAGTCCCTCCATACTAAAGGTGAGCCAGGAACGTACACGGCAGGTGCCGGCAGGGACCAGCACAGAGGCGGGTGGAGACAGAGGTGCAGGCACTAGCAAAGAGTAGATGGGTGACAGTCAGGAGGGGTAGAGGGGGAAGTGCCAGAGAGGCCGATCCAGGACTGGAGCATCCCAATAAGTACGCTCCATTGAGTAACATTGGTGAAACCAGTCAGGGACCAGCACTGCTGGAGATGAGGGACTCTCCTAGCTGCCAGGGGAAGAACTCCTCCAGTGAGAGTGGGGGGGCAGCAAAGGGAAAGGAAAGACAGATTCTGGTGGTAGGGGACTAAATTCTTAGAAGGACAGAGAGGGCAATCTGTAACCAAGACCTGAAGTGCCGAGCAGTATGTTGTCTACCGGGCGCTCGGGTTCGGCACATCACGGATCTTGTGGACAGATTACTGGGAGGGGCTGGGGAAGACCCCGGCTGTCATGGTGCACGTTGGCACCAATGATAAAGTCAGAGGCAGATGGAGTGTCCTAAAGAACGATTTTAGGGATTTAGGTGCTAAATTGAGGAAAAGGACCTCCAAGGTAGTGTTCTCAGGAATACTACCGGTACATCGAGCCACACCAGAAAGGCAGAGGGAGATTAGGGAAGTAAACAAGTGGCTGAAGAGCTGGTGTAGTAAGGAGGGGTTTGGGTTCCTGGAGGACTGGGCCAACTTCTCAGTCGGTAACCGGTACTATAGAAGGGACGGACTGCACCTAAATGAGGAGGGTGCAGATCTGCTGGGAATGAAGATGGCCAAAAAGTTAGAGGGGTTTTTAAACTAGGCGATGGGGGGGAGGGTCCAGAGACAGTGATAGCCAGCGCGGAAGATATTCCAGAGGGTAGTATTGGGGGCATTAGTGATAGGTTAACCAAAGCACAAAAACACAAGGTGAGTATAGTAGCAAGTCCTAGTTGCAATCTTGAAACACCCAATACGAGGACAATATGCGACCGGTCTAAACTATGTGGCATGTTAACTAATGCCAGGAGCATGGCGGACAAGATGGGTGAACTAGAGATACTGTTGTACAAGGAGGATATGGATTTTGTGGGAATTTCAGAGACCTGGTTCAACAGCTCTCATGATTGGCTGGCAAGCATTCAAGGGTATATCCTATACTGCAAGGATAGAGAGGGTAAAAAAGGGGGAGGGGTATGCCTATATATCAAGAATAATGTACAAGTGAATGTGAGAGATGACATCACTGAGGGAGCTAGGGAGGAGGTGGAATCTTTATGGGTAGAGCTCCAAAGGGATGAAGCTAAGGGGAAAATAATACTAGGAGTATGCTATAGGCCCCCTAACCTGAGGGAGGAAGTGGAGACGGATCTCCTATCACAAATTGGATTAGCAGCAAGGATGGGAAGTGTTATCATAATGGGGGATTTTAATTATCCAGACATAGACTGGGCGGAAGGAACCGCGCATTCATTTAAGGCTCGCCAGTTCCTTAATGTCTTGCAGGACAATTTTATGGGTCAGATGGTAGACGCACCAACTAGAAATAAAACATTAGTGGATCTACTGATTACCAACAATACAGACCTGATCACAGATGTGGAAATACGGGGCAATTTAGGTAACAGCGATCACAGGTCAATTAGTTTCAGTATAAATCACACAAATAGGAAACCTGAATGGAACACAAAGACACTGAATTTCAAAAGAGCCAACTTCCCTAAACTACAAACCTTGCTAAAAGGCATAAATTGGGATAAAATATTAGGAACAAAGAATACGGAGGAGAGATGGGTTTGCTTTAAGAGCATATTAAATAAGGACATTAGCCAATGTATCCCATTGGGTAATAAATTTAAAAGAGCGAAAAAAAATCCTGGATGGCTTAACTCCAATGTAAAAATGCATATAAAAGCAAAGGAGAAGGCCTTCAAAAAATACAAGGTTGAGGGATCATCCTCAGCATTCAGACTTTATAAAGAATGCAATAAAAAATGTAAGGGTGCAATTAGGACGGCTAAGATAGAACATGAAAGACACATAGCGGAGGAGAGCAAAAAAAATCCCAAGAAATTCTTTAAGTATGTAAACAGTAAAAAAGGGAGGACAGACCATATTGGCCCCATAAAGAATGAGGAAGGACATCTGGTTACAAAGGAGATGGCAAAGGTTTTGAATTTATTCTTCTCCTCAGTCTTCACGAGTGAATCGGGGGGCTTCAGTAACCAAAACTGCAGTGTTTATCCTCATGACACAACACAGGAAGCACCTACATGGTTAACAGAGGACGGAATTAAAATTAGACTTGAGAAACTTAACATTAATAAATCACCGGGACCAGATGGCTTGCATCCGAGGGTACTTAGGGAACTCAGTCAGGTGATTGCCAGACCGTTGTTCCTAATTTTTACAGACAGTCTATTGACTGGAATGGTACCAGCTGATTGGAGAAAAGCCAATGTAGCACCAATATTTAAAAAGGGCCCAAAAAACATCCCTGGGAATTACAGACCAGTTAGCCTAACATCAATAGTATGTAAACTCTTGGAGGGGATGATAAGGGACTATATACAAGATTTTAGTAATAAGAATGATATCATTAGCAGTAATCAGCATGGATTCATGAAGAATCGTTCTTGCCAAACCAATCTATTAACCTTCTATGAGGAGGTGAGTTGCCATCTAGATAAAGGAAGGCCCGTAGACGTGGTGTATCTGGATTTTGCAAAAGCATTTGACACAGTTCCCCCTAAACGTTTACTGTACAAAATAAGGTGCGTTGGCATGGACCATAGGGTGAGTACATGGATTGAAAACTGGCTACAAGGGCGTGTTCAGAGGGTGGTGATAAATGGGGAGTACTCAGAATGGTCAGGGGTGGGTAGTAGGGTTCCCCAGGGTTCTGTGCTGGGACCAATTATATTAAATTTGTTCATAAACGACCTGGAGGGTGGGATAAACAGTTCAATCTCTGTATTTGCAGACGATACTAAGCTAAGCAGGGCAATAACTTCTCCGCAGGATGTGGAAATCTTGCAAAAAGACCTGAACAAATTAATGGGGTGGACGACTACATGGCAAATGGGGTTCAATGTAGAAAAATGTAAAATAATGCATTTGGGTGGCAAAAATATGAATGCAATCTATACACTGGGGGGAGAACCTCTGGGGGAATCTAGGATGGAAAAGGACCTGGGGGTCCTAGTAGATGATAGGCTCAGCAATGGCATGCAATGCCAAGCTGCTGCTAATAAAGCAAAAAGAATATTGGCATGCATTAAAAGGGGGATCAACTCCAGAGATAAAACGATAATTCTCCCGCTCTACAAGACTCTGGTCCGGCCTCACCTGGAGTATGCTGTCCAGTTCTGGGCACCAGTCCTCAGGAGGGATGTACTGGAAATGGAGCAAAGAAGGGCAACAAAGCTAATAAAGGGTCTGGAGGATCTTAGTTATGAGGAAAGGTTGCGAGCACTGAACTTATTCTCTCTGGAGAAGAGACGCTTGAGAGGGGATATGATTTCAGTTTACAAATACTGTACTGGTGACCCCACAATAGGGATAAAACTTTTTCGCAGAAGAGATAAGACTCGTGGCCACTCATTACAATTAGAAGAAAAGAGGTTTAACCTTAAACTACGTAGAGGGTTCTTTACTGTAAGAGCGGCAAGGATGTGGAATTCCCTTCCACAGGCGGTGGTCTCAGCGGGGAGCATTGATAGCTTCAAGAAACTATTAGATAATCACCTGAATGACCGCAACATACAGGGATATGTAATGTAATACTGACACATAATCACACACATAGGTTGGACTTGATGGACTTGTGTCTTTTTTCAACCTCACCTACTATGTAACTATGTAACTATGTAACCTATAGTGAATGAAAAATAGAACTGAAAGGGCAGCAAAATCAGCCTACATACAACAAAGAGTAAAGACCTGGAACTGTTTGAACACCACCTGAGGTAGACTGATTGTCCATGCAATCACCGGCCCGACCCTCTCCACTTGCCGTCCGAGGGACGTGGGCACAGAGAAAAGTGACGTTAGTTCCGTAGAACAGCGGGACCCTGTCTGGAAACTATGATGAGGAGGAACTCGCCCACACAGTGGATGACTACCTGACCGCATACTACATGGGAGAGTATCCAGTTGAGTGCCAATGCGAAAGTATCTAATGGCCAATGGCTGCCTAAGGACCCAAAGTTTAGTAGCAAAATGACAGACCCCACCACCTGAGCCTATACCACTGCCTGAGTAACGGCTGAACCCGGAGTTTACAAGGAAACCGTGCTACCATGTACAGAACCCCTAACTAGAGCCGGATGGATAGAGACAAAGTCTTCAATATCTGCTGCCAGTGAGATTACCTATGCAAAACTAGAACAAACACTGTCGTAAACAAGAGTTAACCAAATGAATCCCAACCTACCTTACGAAAAAGGAAAATCTCTTGCTTCCCTTACCGCTACTCATATAAAGGTCACCGAAAATAAATGGCAAAGTAACCGTTATGCAGGACTGAAAATGTGACAGTCTCCAGAAACTAGCAAGGCCGAGATACCTGAGGCATGTGAGGCAGATTAAAAATATAAACTCAGGCCTATGCAACCTGAAGACATGTCAGGCAAGAGACATGAGAAGTGTGATGTCATGACGTATGAACTCATGAAAAGACATGTGAGAAACGGATGAGGAAACTTGCCACCATACCAGCCAATTAAAAACGATTGTCTCAAACCTTTGGAACCCAAGAACGTAATAAGTAACCCTGCAGAGGAGCGTTGCCGTGAGATCTAATGTGTAGATATGAACCTGACTTGTGTATGAAATGACAATGAAAGGAATGTACGTACCAGTCTCAAGAAACTAGCCAAGCCGAGTTACCTGAGGCACATCAGGCAAATTAAAAACGTAAACTCAGGCCTATACAACCTAAAGACGTGTCAGGCAACTGATGCGAGTAGTGAGATGTCATGATGTATGAACTTGTGATGTGGTCATGAGCGAACGGATGAGGAGACTTGCCACTGTACAAGCCAATTAGAAACGATTAACTCAATCCTTTGGCACCCATAACGTGATAGGTAACCCTGCAGTGGAGTGTTGCCGAGCGACCTAAGGTGTAGATGAACCTGACTTATGAATGAAATGAAAATAAAGAAATGTACGTTGTGCCAGACTGAAAACGTACTAGTCTCAAGAAACTAGCCAAGCCGAGTTACCTGAGGCACGTCAGGCAAATTAAAACGTAAACTCAGGCCTATGCAACTTAATGACATATCAGGCAAGTGAAATGAGTAGTGAGATGTCATGACGTATGAACTTGTGACGTGGTCACAATGAACCTGAAAACGTGTCAGTCAAGTGATAACTTATTGAACAGAAACCGAGATGTAATGTATGTAACACGGATGAGGAGACTTGCCACTGCACAAACCAATTAAAAACAACCAACTCAATCCGTGTGAACCTGAAACGAGACAGGTAACTGCAGTAGATAATGCCAAGACTAACCGTGAAAATATAACTAAAATGATGAAAACATATGAATAATACCCAGCAAAATGATGAAAAATAACAACCACAAACTAAATGAAAAAACACAACTGGGTGAGGAGCATAAACTGCGTGAGATTCTGAGGTGTATATCAGGGTGTGCTTCTTCCACACATGAGAGCTGTGATGTCCAGTAACATTCATATAGAAGACATTTCCCACACTCAAGGCACTAATACACCTCGAGGGTTGTGTGGGATCCCTGATGTACAGGAAGACAGGACTTCAGTGAGGAACATTTCCCTCACTCAGGACAGGAAAGTGGCTTCTCTCCCGTGTGAGATCTGTACACAGGGCTGTATATGACATGTTCCTGACCACTGTACTCTATACACAGGACTCTATATGACATGTTCCTGACCACTGCACTCTATACACAGGTCTGTATATAACACGTTCCTGACCACTGCACTCTATACACAGGACTGTATTTGACATGTTCCTGACCATTGCACTCTATACACAGGACTGTATATGACATGTTCCTGACCACTGCACTCTATACACAGGACTCTATATGACATGCAGACTGAGAAAAGTAACCTGCGACAGGAATGTAAGCTGCGTGAAGGCCCACGCCATCTAAAGTCCAAACATAGTATTTCTCATTTTAATTCAATGGTTAGTCTAATAGTGTTGGCTTATTTAAGTTACATCCTTCAGTGTGCACTGTACTGATAAGTGTATGAGTATGATCTCAGGTATTAGTATGAAGACATGTCTGATGAAGGAGACTAAGAGGTTTATTTTTCAAAAAATATATTGGACTAATGTGACAATCATTCATCCAGCTGTTACAATTTCTGGCTGTAATTTAACACAGTGATTTCCTATGATCATCAGCGCCATCTAGTGGCCATAATCTGGTATTTTTCCTGAAATACCTCAATTAGTGCAATACTGCATTATGGTCATTAGATGGAGTCAAGAAAATCGGAGTATGAAATAAAATATGGCAAATATTCATCATGGCTGGGTGAATGCCGGTCATAACTGTTCAACTATTTTTTTTTAATAGGCCTCTAAGTGTTTGTGAAATATTACACCACCAAATGTACTCAGCCAATGAAAGGTAATGACTTCATTTTTTTTTCCACTGATATCAATGGCCAACACAGTACAACACTTCATCCATGTCTTTGGTGATCTCTGATCTCCTTATCAACTGTTTCTTACATGATGAAGATCAGTCATGGAGTATATCTGAGGTGTATATCAGGGTGTGCTTCTTCCCCACATGAGAGCTGTGATGTCCAGCAACATTCATATAGAAGACATTTCCCACACTCAAGGCACTAATACACCTCGAGGGTTGTGTGGGATCCCTGATGTACAGGAAGACAGGACTTCAGTGAGGAACATTTCCCTCACTCAGGACAGGAAAGTGGCTTCTCTCCCGTGTGAGATCTGTACACAGGACTGTATATGACATGTTCCTGACCACTGCACTCTATACACAGGACTCTATATGACATGTTCCCGACCACTGCACTCTATACACAGGTCTGTGTATAACACGTTCCTGACCACTGCACTCTATACACAGGACTGTATATGACATGTTCCTGACCATTGCACTCTATACACAGGACTGTATATGACATGTTCCTGACCACTGCACTCTATACACAGGACTCTATATGTCATAGCTCTGAGGAAGAGGGGACATTCCCCTCGAAAACGCGTTAGCGGATTGCAGCATCCGTGTGTTCCTCCACGACCCCTGGAAGGTTCCGCTCATTCCAAATCGCAGACTGTATACCGGTGCGATTTTATGTTGTGCCTCCTCCACCAATCGCCTGTGAGTTATTTCCTTTATTATTTTTTATTAAATAAATGTTTTAAAAGTTAATGCACTAGGCTGGTGCGCTTTTGTCTTCTTTTTATTTCTCTATATGACGTGTTCCTGACCACTGCACTCTGTACACAGGGCTGTATATGACATGTTCCTGACCACTGCACTCTATACACAGGGCTGTATACGACATGTTCCTGACCACTGTACTCTATACACAGGGCCGTATAAATGACATGTTCCTGACCACCGCACTCCTATACACAGGGCCGTATATATGACATGTTCCTGACCACTGCCCTCTATACACAGGACTGTATATGACGTGTTCCTGATCACTGCACTCTATACACAGGACTGTATATGACATGTTCCTGACCACTGCACTCTATACACAGGACTGTATATGACATGTTCCTGATCACCGCACTCTATACACAGGGCTGTATATGACATGTTCCTGACAACCGCACTCTATACACAGGACTGTATATGACATGTTCCTGCCCACTGCACTCTATACACAGGGCTGTATATGACATGTTCCTGCCCACTGCACTCTATACACAGGGCTGTATATGACATGTTCCTGACCACCGCACTCTATACACAGGACTGTATATGACATGTTCCTGACCACCGCACTTTATACACAGGACTGTATATGACATGTTCCTAACCACTGCACTCTATACACAGGACTGTATATGACATGTTCCTGACCACCGCACTCTATACACAGGACTGTATATGACATGTTCCTGACCACTGCACTCTGGGCCATTATTTATGGTTATCTCTAAACTGATGACCTGTAAAGGATTTAAAGCGTCATCTGTGAGAAATTTCCTCATTGCACCGACACACAGAATATTTTTTTCATTTAATACATATTGTTATTATAATATTACTTATAACAAGATTGTAGTCATAGAATTGTGAAATAGTAAAGGAAGAGATCCAATTGGTCAGGAAAATGACGTTTCTGGAATGTGGAGGCGGAGTCATTATTAATTTGTGTACAATACAATACACAACGTGTTACATTATTATAAGAAAGTATTGTAGAAAAGATCACACCATAGAAAATGGGGGAAAGTAGAAAAAAAACCCGGATATGAAGGTGACATTTATGTACGAGGAACACTTTAACAATTACCACGATTTTATTCTCCAGGGCCTCTGCTTTCAGAAAATATATGTTTGGGGGTTTTATCTAATCTTCAGGCCCAAAATCTCCATATTAACATGTGTGCAAAAATAATACAAAACCAGGTCTGGCAGTGAAAGGGTTAATGTGAGCTAGATGGGATCACTCTGCTGTGGTCACACTCTAAACATTAGAGCTCCCCCTAGCTGCAGCCTGGTAATAACATTGCTAGAAGGTCTATTCATTTATCTGCTACATACTTCCCATCTTTATATAAATGTCTCCTGACATTTAGGGGTCTATTCATAAATAATTTACATAATAATTCACCCAATGAAAATATATGTACATTTCTTCTGTGTGATTGAGGGGAAAATGGAGTTTAATTGGCTATTTGCTGGTCAAATAATTCCCATTGATTTAAAATAGAAAATATGACATTTGCCACTAGCTGGAGATAATTGCTATTATACTTAGCGCCATCTAAAGTCCAAACATAGTATTTCTCATTTTAATTCAATGGTTAGTCTAATAGTGTTGGCTTATTTAAATTATATCCTTCAGTGTGTACTGTACTGATAAGTGTATGAGTATGATCTCAGGTATTAGTATGAAGACATGTCTGATGAAGGAGACTAAGAGGTTTATTTTTCAAAAAATATATTGGACTAATGTGACAATCATTCATCCAGCTGTTACAATTTCTGGCTGTGATTTAACACAGTGATTTCCTATGATCATCAGCACCATCTAGTGGCCATAATCGGGTATTTTTCCTGAAATACCTTAATTAGTGCAATACTGCATTATGGTCATTAGATGGAGTCAAGGAAATCGGAGTATGAAATAAAATATGGCCAATATTCATCATGGCTGGGTGAATGCCGGTCATAACTGTTCAACTATTTTTTTTTAATAGACCTCTAAGTGTTTGTGAAATATTACACCACCAAATGTACTCAGCCAATGAAAGGTAATGACTTCATTTTTTTTCCACTGATATCAATGGCCAACACAGTACAACACTTCATCCATGTCTTTGGTGATCTCTGATCTCCTTATCAACTGTTTCTTACATGATGAAGATCAGCCATGGAGTATATCTGAGGTGTATATCAGGGTGTGCTTCTTCCACACATGAGAGCTGTGATGTCCAGCAACATTCATATAGAAGACATTTCCCACACTCAAGGCACTAATACACCTCGAGGGTTGTGTGGGATCCCTGATGTACAGGAAGACAGGACTTCAGTGAGGAACATTTCCCTCACTCAGGACAGGAAAGTGGCTTCTCTCCCATGTGAGATCTGTACACAGGACTGTATATGACATGTTCCTGACAACCGCACTCTATACACAGGACTGTATATGACATGTTCCTGACCACTGCACTCATACACAGGTCTGTATATAACACGTTCCTGACCACTGCACTCTATACACAGGACTGTATATGACATGTTCCTGACCATTGCACTCTATACACAGGACTGTATATGACATGTTCCTGACCACTGCACTCTATACACAGGACTGTATATGACATGTTCCTGACCATTGCACTCTATACACAGGGCTGTATATGACATGTTCCTGACCACTGCACTCTATACACAGGGTCGTATATGACATGTTCCTGGCCACTGCACTCTACACACAGGACTGTATATGACACGTTCCTGACCACTGCACTCTATACACAGGACTGTATATGACATGTTCCTGACCACTGCCCTCTATACACAGGACTGTATATGACGTGTTCCTGACCACCGCACTCTATACACAGGGCTGTATATGACATGTTCCTGACCACTGCACTCTATACACAGGACTGTATATGACGTGTTCCTGACCACCGCACTCTATACACAGGACTGTATATGACATGTTCCTGACCACTGCACTCTATACACAGGACTGTATATGACATGTTCCTGATCACCGCACTCTATACACAGGGCTGTATATGACATGTTCCTGACAACCGCACTCTATACACAGGACTGTATATGACATGTTCCTGCCCACTGCACTCTATACACAGGACTGTATATGACATGTTCCTGACCACCGCACTCTATACACAGGACTGTATATGACATGTTCCTGACCACTGCACTCTGGGCCATTATTTATGGTTATCTCTAAACTGATGACCTGTAAAGGATTTAAAGCGTCATCTGTGAGCAATTTTGAGTACCAAGGATTTTCCTCATTGCACCGACACACAGAATATTTTTTTCATTTAATACATATTTTTATTATAATGTTACTTATAACAAGATTGAAGTCATAAAATCAGGAAATAGTAAAGGAAGAGATCCAATTGGTCAGGAAAATGACTTGTCTGGAATATGGAGGCGGAGTCATTATTAATTTGTGTACAATACAATACACAACGTGTTACATTATTATAAGAAAGTATTGTAGAAAAGATCACACCATAGAAAATGGGGGAAAGTAGAAAAAAAACCCGGATATGAAGGTGACATTTATGTACGAGGAACACCTTAACAATTACCACCATTTTATTCACCAGGGCCTCTGCTTTCAGAAAATATATGTTTGGGGGTTTTATCTAATCTTCAGGCCCAAAATCTCCATATTAACATGTGTGCAAAAATAATACAAAACCAGCTCTGGCAGTGAAAGGGTTAATGTGAGCTAGATGGGATCACTCTGCTGTGGTCACACTCTAAACATTAGAGCTCCCCCTAGCTGCAGCCTGGTAATAACATTGCTAGAAGGTCTATTCATTTATCTGCTACATACTTCCCATCTTTATATAAATGTCTCCTGACATTTAGGGGTCTATTCATAAATAATTTACATAATAATTCACCCAATGAAAATATATGTACATTTCTTCTGTGTGAATGAGGGGAAAATAGAGTTTAATTGGCTATTTGCTGGTCAAATAATTCCCATTGATTTAAAATAGAAAATATGACATTTGCCACTAGCTGGAGATAATTGCTATTATACTTAGCACCATCTAAAGTCCAAACATAGTATTTCTCATTTTAATTCAATGGTTAGTCTAATAGTGTTGGCTTATTTAAGTTATATCCTTCAGTGTGTACTGTACTGATAAGTGTATGAGTATGATCTCAGGTATTAGTATGAAGACATGTCTGATGAAGGAGACTAAGAGGTTTATTTTTCAAAAAATATATTGGACTAATGTGACAATCATTCATCCAGCTGTTACAATTTCTGGCTGTGATTTAACACAGTGATTTCCTATGATCATCAGCCCCATCTAGTGGCCATAATCGGGTATTTTTCCTGAAATACCTTAATTAGTGCAATACTGCATTATGGTCATTAGATGGAGTCAAGGAAATCGGAGTATGAAAGAAAATATGGCCAATATTCATCATGGGTGGGCGAATGCCGGTCATAACTGTTCAACTATTTTTTTTTAATAGACCTCTAAGTGTTTGTGAAATATTACACCACCAAATGTACTCAGCCAATGAAAGGTAATGACTTCATTTTTTTTTCCACTGCTATCAATGGCCAACACGGTACAACACTTCATCCATGTCTTTGGTGATCTCTGATCTCCTTATGAACTGTTTCTTACATGATGAAGATCAGCCATGGAGTATATCTGAGGTGTATATCAGGGTGTGCTTCTTCCCCACATGAGAGCTGTGATGTCCAGCAACATTCATATAGAAGACATTCCCCGCACTCAAGGCACTAATATACCTCGAGGGTTGTGTAGGATCCCTGATGCACAGGAAGACAGGATTTCAGTAAGGAACATTTCCCTCACTCGGGACAGGAAAGTGGTTTCTCTCCCGTGTGAGATCTCTGATGTCTGTAAAGATTGGACGTCTGTGAAAAACATTTCCCACACTCAGGACAGGAATACGGCTTCTCTCCCGTGTGAGATCTCTGATGTCTGTAAAGATTGGACGTCTGTGAAAAACATTTCCCACACTCAGGACAGGAATACAGCTTCTCCCCCTGGTGAGATCTCTGATGTGTGTAAAGACTGGACTTCCTTGAAAAACATTTTCCGCACTCAGGACAGGAATATGGCTTCTCCCCCGTGTGAGAGCTCTGATGTCTGTAAAGATATGACTTCACTGAAAAACATTTCCCGCACTCAGGACAAGAATACGGCTTCTCCCCTGTGTGAGATCTCTGATGTGTGGAAAGATGGGACTTCTGTGAATAACATTTCCCGCACTCAGGACAGGAATATGGCTTCTCCCCTGTGTGAGATCTCTGATGTGTGTAAAGATTGGACTTTTCTGAAAAACATTTCCCGCACTCAGGACAGGAATACGGCTTCTCCCCCGTGTGAGATCTCTGATGTTTGTAAAGATGGGACTTCTGTGAGAAACATTTCCCGCACTCACGACAGGAATACAGCTTTTCCCCCGTGTGAGAACGCTGATGTATGACAAGTTCTGATATGTGTATAAAGCTTTTCCCGCACTCAGGACAGGAATGTGGCTTCTCCCCTGTGTGATATCTTTTATGCACATTAAGATGTGATTTAGAATGGAAACATTTCCCGCACTCAGAACAGGAATACGGCTTCTCTCCTGTGTGAGATCTTTTATGTACAATAAGATGTGATTTAGAATGGAAACATTTCCCGCACTCAGAACAGGAATACGGCTTCTCTCCTGTGTGAGATTTTTTATGTACATTAAGATGTGATTTAGAATGGAAACACTTCCCGCACTCAGGACAGGAATACGGCTTCTCACCTGTGTGAGATCTTTTATGCACATTAAGATCGTATTTTGAACGGAAACACTTCCCACACTCAGGACAGGAATACGGCTTCTCTTCTGTGTGAGATCTTTTATGTTCATTAAACTTGGATTTGAAACAGAAACACTTCCCGCACTCAGTACAGGAAAGCCTCTTCTCTGTTGGAAGGACGGCACCGTCCCTCACAGTCTGAGGTTCCTCAGGATAAGAGGAATACGATGGTCCATCTACACTGTGTGGTGCCGGATGGACATTTGAGGTAGTCGGGTTTTCTCCTGGACTATACTGTGTGATGTCCTCATCTTCTACTTTACAGTCTGGAGACAAAGTGAGACAATCCTCTGAGGTTTTCCTCATCTCCCGTCCATCTACTAAAATAGAGATAAAAAGATTATTACTAGACATGAGCTGATTGGTTCCCCTAAACCAGGACTCCGCCCACATCAGGCAGCTTTGTCTCTGAGGATCTTACAATTCCCCCCTCAAGGTAACTAGTAAATGGATCCTCTGTAGGGCGGCAACTAATGATTATTTTCAGAATTGATTAGTTGGCCGATTATTGTTTTGATTAATTGGATAAAAACCTCAAAAAAAGGTTGGTGTATAAGGGATACAAGGGATTTCGTAGGATTTCTGAGGACGATATGAAATCCCTTGTATCATCACATGTGGGGGAGGGGACAGGACGGTGTGAATGGCAGCTCAGCTACCATACAGAGGACGAACGTACGATCCTAGCCATTACCTGGCGTTTTTAAGCAGTATACAGAGCGGTGCACTTAACGCACCTAACCCATGTGAGTAGCCAGTATTGGGGTTTTATTTGTCTGCACAATAAACAGTTTTAAATAATATTATGCCATGGAGTTTCTTTTTACCATTTTCCATGTGAGGGGGCGGCACCAGTAAGCAGCTTTAAAACAGACAGCCTGCCTAGAATCCCTAAAGTGAATGATAAGCATGTTTGACAAAACTTAGCTGTGAGGTCACACGCTCAGAGGTGAGCAGCTATTACCTGAGGGTGGCGAACACCTGAGTATGAACACCACAGCAAGCTGTTTGTCACATTTTTTGGAACTCACTAAATATATATCAAAAGAACGTTATATATATTTTTTTTTTCTTTTTAATTCTTTATGTTTTACAGATACAAAACTAAAACCATACATTGGCATACAATTTGCAAAAGTACTTCTCTAGTATCCCTCCTAAACCAAAATCCCACCCCCCCACCCGCAACCATCCTGCAGTTTTTCTGTTATATATGTAGAAAACCTATTTTCCTCAAATAATTCCCTAAATTTAAGTCCTTTTTAGGCTTTACCCAATAATCTCCTTGACAAAACTCCACGTATTCTTAAACCTCCGCCACCCTGCCCATTTATCTTTTCTTTCAGCCACCTAATCTAGGTCTATTCCTATACCATCCAAACTCTCTATATTGTAGATTTCATTAACGCAGAAAAGCCATTCTCGAGTTTTAGGACTCTCTGATTCCTGCCATTTTTTTGGAATCTGACTCTTAGCAGCGTTCAGTAATATAGGGACGATGGATGTTTAATATTGCTTAATTGACTCCTCTGTCCCATGGAATAAGCATATCCATGGATCTTCCAATATAGTTTTATTAATAATTTCCTTTATTAGCTGTATAATTTTCTTCCAATATGCTTTAATGATGGAACACTCCCACCATATATGAGCCATCGTTCCGATATTTTTACACCTTCTCCAACATTCCACCGATTTTTCCGGTTGGAATTTGCTAATTTTGTCTGGTGTCACATACCACCTTGCTAAACACTTAAAATTTGTTTCCATCATCTTGGTGTCCACTGAAGAACCATGTATCATTTTCAAAATTTAGAGTGTGTTTACTACATTGTATCCCTAATTCTATTTCCCATGCCTTGATATAGGGAGGCACATCCAGTTCCTCTTTAGACGTTAAGATTTTATAAAGTTGAGAAATATTATTTCTTGATTTTTCTCTCTTACAGAGCTGCTCAAGCGGCCTATAGTCTTCTTCACCTCTGATCGGCTTCGGAAGTTTCTCGACAAAATGGGACAATTGGATGTACCGCCATAAATCAATCACCATTAAATCTGTCTCGTTTATCAAGTCTTGAAATGTGCGAATTTTCCCTTCTGTAATTAATTCTTTTAATTGTGTATTACCATTCTTTATCAGATTCCCTCCCACCTCCTTCATCCCCGGTTCAAAAAATATATTATCCTTAAAGTATATCAAAGGAGAGTTATAGTACCATTTGTTTTGTGTGTGAATCTGATCCCATATTTTAGTGTATTAAGTGTTAAATTCGATGTCTTTGTGCTAAGTGATCTGTATTTTGGAGGGTTCCATATTATGTGCCCTAGGTGTGTGCTACTCATACCATGTTCAATACTAACCCATCTCTTATCCGAAACCTCCCTTGACCATTCCATAACCCGTGAAAGTGTAACTGCAATGTAGTACTTATTGAAATCCGGTAGAGCTAATCTTCCTTGTTCTTTTCCTCTAGTCAAAACCGTGTATGCAATTTGTGGCTTTTTTTTACACCAGACAAACCTCGCAATTAGACCTCGTAAGGCTCTCATATATGACTGTGCGAGGGGAATCGGAAGCATCTGGAATTTATAAAGAATTTTCGGAGACAATACCATTTTTACTGCGTTGATGCGTCCGATCCAATAGATGGGGCTCGTTAACATATTTTTTGTTACTTGCTTAATTTCGTCTAATAGGGGTATAAAATTTATTAGGTACATTTTCTTCAGAGAGTTAGCCAGTTTAACTCCTAAATATTTTATGTCCTTTCTCCAGGGGAAAAGAAATTCCCTTGAAAGTTTTTCTTCTTCCTGCTTGTCTATATTTATGTTTAAGACTTCAGATTTGCTGAGATTTATCTTGAAGTTTGAGATATCACCATATCTTTTTAAAATCAGCAGCAAATTTGGGATCGTGATCCTAGGATTAGTAATATAAAAAAGGACATCATCAGCAAACGCTGCGAGTTTATGTTCCTCGGTTCCTATCTTTACCCCACTACAGTCTGGATTATTACGAATAAAGGGCAACAGGTGTTCCAAAGTTAATACAAATAGAAGGGGAGACAATGGACACCCCTGTCTGGTTCCATTCTCCATCTTAAAAGGTCTGGAAAGGACCCTATTCACTTTGACGGATGCCGGGGGGTGATTATACAAAAATTCTTACCAATGATATAAATCTAGGTCCGACTCCCATAAATTCCAAAGTTTTCATCATGAATCCCCAGTCTACCCTGTCGAATGCTTTTTCGGCATCCATCAACAGGAATAGAGCTGGGGACCCACCGGAATTAATGGACTCGAGAAGGAGCAATGATCGCACTCCATTGTCCCTACCCTCTCTTCCCAGTATAAATCCTACCTGGTCTGGGTGCACCAGGGTAGTCATTTTGTCCTTCAACCTGCCCGCTAGAACCTTGGCATATAAATTTAGTGTCGGCATGTAGTAGAGCAATGGGTCTATAGCTAGAGCATGACGTTTTGTTTTTTCCCTCCTTTGATATCAGGGTAATGGTTGTAGATAGAGCGTCTGCCCCCATTTCACAGTTGGTACCCAGATCGTTCCAATAGTGGCAAAGCTTCGGGACCAAGGTTTGTTTATTTTTTTTTTAAATAATAAGTAGTAAACCCGTCTGGGCCTGGACTTTTTCCCAAGGGAGAGTCTTTTAATGCGGTATATATTTTGTCTTCCGTTATAGGTCTATCCAGGTCAGCCCTGTCTCCCTCAGTCAGACCTACCACACCTGCTCCGTTCAAGAATTCTTCCACCTTCCTGACCTCTATTTGTTCTGGATGTCCCCTTTGACCTATAGTATAAAGGGCTTCAAAGTACTTCCTAAACTCTTCTGCTATTCCTTTAGTTGTACATACTGCCTCACCCTTTTTATTTTGGATTTTCTCAATAAATTTCAAGTCTCTTTTCTTTTTCAATAACCTCGCTAGATGCTTGCTTGACTTATTTCCCCAAAAATACCTATCTCTTATTATTTTGTTAAGGGACAGCTTGGAGCAGGATTCCAGGAGGTCCCTAAACTCCTCCCTTTTAATGGTCAGCTGGTGAAAGCTATCCTGATGATGTCCCTTATATTTTTTGTGTTCTTGTTCTAATAAGTGTATTTCCTCAATAAGTTTTCCCCTTCTTTTTAATCTCTCTTTTTTTCCCCGGCCCCGCTGGATATGAGGACCCCCCTAATGTAAGCTTTGTGAGCCTCCCAAAGTGTGGAAGCAGCTATTTCGCCTGTATTATTAACCTTAAAAAATAATTCAATTTCTTTCTGCACTGTTTCTGCCACTTTATCATCTTTTAATAGATTTTCATTTAGTTTCCATGAGAATGGTGGTCTGTGGGACCCTGGTAACCTAATTCTCATTGAAATCGGAGAATGATCAGATAACGTGGTTATTTCTATTCTAGTTTCCTCCACCAGTAGGCTATGATCAGTCATAATATAATCCCGTGCACAGGGGAGAAGAAGGTGTAATCTTTTACTTTTGCATGCTGGACTCTCCACATGGGGCATTGATGTAGCTTTCGCCCAATCATTTTTTATTGAACCTTACTTGTCCCCTGTGCCCGGGATGTGCTATCCAAGGAAGGATTAGGACAAAAATTGTCCCCCGCCAGGATAACCTCCCCCGTCTTGAACTCCATCAACTTATTCAATACCTGCTTTAAGAAAACAATCGGGTTTTTATTCGGACAGTAGACATTTCCTAGAGTAAAGATTTTATTCCCCAACTTGCCCTTCAGAAAAAGATAGCGGCCGTCGGGGTCTGTCAATCTATTGGTCACCGAGAACTTATCTGAATATATAAACGTGCTGAGCCAGAGTCTATCTATGTCTCTGTTCCCAGTAGAAGCCTGTTGAGGGGAAACGTACGTCGGACGGAGCAAGTGGCTGTAATGCCATCACTTTTTATTCATTTTTTCTCCATGCAGTAAGAAGGCTCAACCCTCTGCTGCCTGTAAGCTATTGCTATTTTTTATCCGGTTCCCTTTGCTGTGCACAATTTGCAGTGTATTTTGCTCTGCAATTTGATTTGACTTTTTGGCTTGCAGTTCTTGGAATGCTGTGTTTTTAATGTTGTGTGCAATTGCTGTGGAGTGATAAGTGACTTTTTATAATAAATGTTATACATCTACACTATGGAGTCTCCCCCGTTTTGTCTTCATTGAGGGGTCTGGATATGTGGAGGATGCAGGGAAGATAATTGATCTCCCCTCCCGCAGTTGTGGAAATCAACACCTGAACCTTGAACAAGTGTCTGTTTGCTGTTCCACTGAAGGAAGAGAGGACAGCTTTCTGGAGTGTTACCCAGGTGGAGATCACAGAAGCCGGCAGGCAAATGCAACAAGCCTTTTAGATCTCTATAATCTGAGATCCAACAGATTCGGTAAGCGAGCATTTTTACTTTACCTAAAGTGGGAAGATCATCTGTGTGTGTCAAAGCGGAAGATTCATGGTTGATCCACAATACAAGATATCCTCACATGGACTTTATTGTTTATGATATATCACGAGGGTGTATATTTATAAGAAATTTTTTTTTTTTTTTGCAGAGGAACAATTATTAATTTAATTGGTGTGTGAAGTGGGAGCAATTAGATTGCTGAGCACATAGATCAACATAATTTCTTTTTTCACAATAACACTAGTTCTAAAAGGCACATAATTGTTTCACAATTCTGAAAAGGATTTAATTTAAACACTTGCCGACCGGGCCATTGCCAAAAGACGGCAACAGCGCGGTCGGCTAGTTCTGGGTGGACGTCCATGGATGTCATTCCAGAATGTTGCTCCCGAGCACCCCCTGGGGCGCGCACCCGGGAACATCCGTGACCGCCGCTGATCGGAGCGATCACGTGTAAACAAACCGGCGTCACGTCATGACGCTGGTTCCTCCCTCCCCTCTCTGTAGCGATTGGTACAGTGCGAGGGGAGAGGGAGAGAGATGGCAGCACCGCTGTGGGCTGGATGTTTAGTGCCCACAGCGCTGCTCAGTATAAAAAATGGCAATACTGCAATACTCTGCAACACTGTGCAACACTCTGCACTACTCTGCAACACTGTGCTATACTCTGCAACGATAACTAGAAAGTAAACATAAATCAGCGCAAAGTGGTGTATAACAAATGCAGCAGCTGAACACTAGGGTCAAAATTCAAAACCGTTAACAAAAATAAAAACAACAGACAGTGCAGCGCTGCACTGTCTGTTGTTTTTATACTCTGCAACACTGTGTAACACTGCAATACTCTGCAACACTGTGCTATACTCTGCAATACTCTGCAACACTGTGCAATACTCTGCAACACTGTGCAATACTCTGCAACACTGCAAAACTCTGCCAATACTCTACCAATACTCGCCAATACTCTGCCAATACTCGCCAATACTCGCCAATACTCGCCAATACTCTGCAATAAATTTTAACAGAAACAAAGAATTTTTTATTTATTTTTTTTTATCGAATTTTCAGTCTTTTTGATTTTTAGCACAAAAAATAAAAAAACCCAGCGGTGATTAAATACCACCAAAAGAAAGCTCTATCTATATAAAGCTCTGTGTGAAAAAAAGGACATAAATTTCACAGATGTGAATCAAAACTGATCCCGTACTGCACACTTCTTCACCCAGGGTGAGACTCCAGTCGCAGCCACCGGTGCCCCTGCCCCCCCCCTCAAAAAGAGGGGGGAGGGGCAAAAGCGGGCAGGCCAAGCCGAGCCGCACCTTTCCCCGAAACCCCCCCTCTGCAACATCACATTTTATCTATATTAATTTAGCATCCCCCCCACTCACCCACCCCCCTCTCCCCCCAAATTCAGGATATTTATGATTTAGATCCTACAAAACCCTTTAAGAGTAGGAACAATAAGAAGAAAAAAAGAAAAAGAAAAATCCTCTCTAGACTCCAAAAAACTTGTCTCTTATAACTCTTAGGCCCCTTTCACACGATCGGACCGTTCAGGTCCGCCTGTCAGTTTTGACGGCGGACCTGAACGGGCGATCCATGTTAGCCTATGGAGCGTCGGATGTCAGCGGAGACATGTCCGCTGACATCCGACCCCGTCCGATCCGCTAAAAGCAGACGTATGGCTCTACGTCCAGATCCGTCGCTGGCGGATCGGATCGGGTGAGATCTGACGAAAACGGACACGCTGTCCGTTTTCGTCCGATCCCTCCATAGGCGGCAGCGGCGCCTGACAAGCCCCTCCCCGCTCAGTGAGCAGAGAGGGTCCTGTCATCCGCCGGCTCAGCGGAGATCAACGGACAGATCTCCCGCTGAGCCGGCGGACCGAGGCGGGCTCCGTAGAAACGGAGCCCGCCTCGTGTGAAAGGGGCCTTAACTCTTTAACTTTAACTCTTATCTAGGAATGTCCGGTATGGGAATGCCCAAGTTTTCACAGAAGTCTTGGTGGTCTTCCAAGAACCTCAACCTGGTCGATCTCCCCTCTCTCAGTTCTACTAGTAATGTAGGAAACCCCCAGCTGTACTTTATGTTGGCCTTTCTCAGTTGCTCAAGCAGTGGTCTTAACTGCCTTCTACGTGCCAGGGTTCCTGCTGATAAGTCAGAGAATATTTGTAATTCCGTACTCTCAAAACGAACTGGGGGGCTACATAGTTACATAGTTACATAGTAGGTGAGGTTGAAAAAAGACACAAATCCATCAAGTCCAACCTATGTGTGTGATTATGTGTCAGTATTGCATTGTATATCCCTGTATGTCGTGGTCATTCAGGTGCTTATCTAATAGTTTCTTGAAGCTATCAATGCTCCCCGCTGAGACCACCGCCTGTGGAAGGGAATTCCACATCCTTGCCGCTCTTACAGTAAAGAACCCTCTACGTAGTTTAAGGTTAAACCTCTTTTCTTCTAATTTTAATGAGTGGCCACGAGTCTTGGTAAACTCTCTTCTGCGAAAAAGTTTTATCCCTATTGAGGGGTCACCAGTCCGGTATTTGTAAATTGAAATCATATCCCCTCTCAAGCGTCTCTTCTCCAGAGAGAATAAGTTCAGTGCTCGCAACCTTTCCTCATAACTAAGATCCTCCAGACCCTTTATTAGCTTTGTTGCCCTTCTTTGTACTCGCTCCATTTCCAGTACATCCTTCCTGAGGACTGGTGCCCAGAACTGGACCGCATACTCTAGGTGCAGCTGGACCAGAGTCTTGTAGAGCGGGAGAATTATCGTTTTATCTCTGGAGTTGATCCCCCTTTTAATGCATGCCAATATTCTGTTTGCTTTGTTAGCAGCAGCTTGGCATTGCCTGCCATTGCTGAGCCTATCATCTACTAGGACCCCCAGGTCCTTTTCCATCCTAGATTCCCCCAGAGGTTCTCCCCCCAGTGTATAGATTGCATTCATATTTTTGCCACCCAAATGCATTATTTTACATTTTTCTACATTGAACCTCATTTGCCATGTAGTCGCCCACCCCATTAATTTGTTCAGGTCTTTTTGCAAGGTTTCCACGTCCTGCGGAGAAGTTGTTGCCCTGCTTAGCTTAGTATCGTCTGCAAATACAGAGATTGAACTGTTTATCCCATCCTCCAGATCGTTTATGAACAAATTAAATAGGATTGGTCCCAGCACAGAACCTTGGGGAACCCCACTACCCACCCCTGACCATTCTGAGTACTCCCCATTTATCACCACCCTCTGAACTCGCCCTTGTAGCCAGTTTTCAATCCATGTACTCACCCTATGGTCCATGCCAATGGACCTTATTTTGTACAGTAAACGTTTATGGGGAACTGTGTCAAATGCTTTTGCAAAATCCAGATACACCACGTCTACAGGCCTTCCTTTATCTAGATGGCAACTCACCTCCTCATAGAAGGTTAATAGATTGGTTTGGCAAGAACGATTCTTCATGAATCCATGCTGATTACTGCTAATGATATCGTTCGTATTACTAAAATCTTGTATATAGTCCCTTATCATCCCCTCCAAGAGTTTATACTATCGATGTTAGGCTAACTGGTCTGTAATTCCCAGGGATGTATTTTGGGCCCTTTTTAAATATAGGTGCTACATTGGCTTTTCTCCAATCAGCTGGTACCATTCCAGTCAGTAGACTATCTGTAAAAATTAGGAACAACGGTCTGGCAATCACTTGACTGAGTTCCCTAAGTACCCTCGGATGCAAGCCATCTGGTCCCGGTGATTTATTAATGTTAAGTTTCTCAAGTCTAATTTTAATTCCGTCCTCTGTTAACCATGGAGGTGCTTCCTGTGTTGTGTCATGAGGATAAACACTGCAGTTTTGGTTACTGAAGCCCCCCGATTCACTCGTGAAGACTGAGGAGAAGAATAAATTCAATACCTTTGCCATCTCCCCATCCTTTGTAACCAGATGTCCTTCCTCATTCTTTATGGGGCCAATATGGTCTGTCCTCCCTTTTTTACTGTTTACATACTTAAAGAATTTCTTGGGATTTTTTTTGCTCTCTTCCGCTATGTGTCTTTCATGTTCTATCTTAGCTGTCCTAATTGCACCTTTACATATCCTGTTGCATTCTTTATAAAGTCTGAATGCTGAGGATGATCCCTCAACCTTGTATTTTTTGAAGGCCTTCTCCTTTGCTTTTATATGCATTTTTACATTCGAGTTAAGCCATCCAGGACTTTTGTTCGCTCTTTTAAATTTATTACCCAATGGGATACATTGGCTAATGCCCTTATTTAATATGCTCTTAAAGCAAACCCATCTCTCCTCCGTATTCTTTGTTTCTAATATTTTATCCCGGTTTATGCCCTTTAGCAAGGTTTGTAGTTTAGGGAAGTTGGCTCTTTTGAAATTCAGTGTCTTTGTATTCCCTTTATGTTTCCTATTTGTGTGATTTATACTGAAACTAATTGACCTGTGATCGCTGTTACCTAAATTGCCCCGCATTTCCACATCCGTGATCAGGTCTGTATTGTTGGTAATCAGTAGATCCAGTAATGTTTTATTTCTAGTTGGTGCGTCTACCATCTGACCCATAAAATTGTCCTGCAAGACATTAAGGAACTGGCGAGCCTTAAATGAATGGGCTCCCCGAAGTCTGTTCCAAATCTTTTTTTTTTTATCTTCATATGAATGGAATTTGATAATTACGTCTCCGGGTGTGTCCTGTCGCAGATTTAGGGGTTTTCTGATCCTGTGTACCCTATCTATCTTTAGGGCCTCATCTTCCCGTCTGCCCAGGATTGGATTGAACATTTTTTTCATTTTAATCGCCAGGTCTTCACTCTGTTGTTCAGGTAGAGATCTAATCTGCAAGTTTTGGTGGCGACTTTGGTTTTCCTGCTCTTCCAATTTATATGACAAGTTTCGATTGTCGCTCTGCAATTTCCTCATTTGCGTTTTCAGTTCTAGTATTTCTTTAGCCTGAATTCCTGATACTTCCTCTGCCACCTCAACTCTCCGCAGCAAGTGGCCCATGTCAGTCTGTACATTCAGAATCTCTGACTTTATAGAGTTTTCTAACTTGGAAAACATTTCCAGCATTTCTGATTTAGTTGGAATTAATGCGATATTACTTTGCTCATCCATATCGCTAAGATAAGGCTCTCTTTCCTGTTCCGACTCCTCCCTGGGCCTCTCCCCTTGTTCCCCCTTTTGTTTCACCAAGTCCTTCTTTTTTTCCTTTGCTCCTGTTTGTTTCTTTTCTGGTCTGGGGCTTTTTGAGCTCGCGTCTTTAAGATGTTTCTGAATTGTGCTGGAATTTAGACTCTCTTGGGGTCTTAGGTTCTGTTGCTCTTTGTAATCGGCCTCTCATATTACCTCCTTTATCTCTCCCCTTCCTTTTTATTAAACATGCACTGTACTTTTCACGCAACAAGGTAAGACAAAGGAAAGCAAACTGTCCAGCTGTTCTTACACCAAACTATGCAACAGCAAATAATATGATCTTTCTTCAAGAGCCTATTAATACAGTGTTATAATCTCAATATGGTAACATGTAACATGTAGCATGTTTATCAATATTCCACATAAATATCCTTCCTGATATATATCAGGTGTAGTTTGCTAGTTCGAGAAGATGGATAGACGGATGAGAAAAAAATCAGCCTGAAATGTACCATATAATCGGTAGGCAAGAATAATTGAGCAAGTCTCTAAGTCTTTTTTACGAATACTTTAATAGTGCTTAACACTGCAGTTCTTCATGGTAAGTAAGGATTAAATTTCATACTTCACCTATCTCCAAACTTCCCGGAGTGATCCATTCATCCTATCATCTTATTCATCTTGTCCTCTTTCAGACTGGGGTCGGCTCCGGGTCGCTTGCTGAGATGTGAGAAGGGCTAGGGGGGGAAGGGTAATAAAGGAGAGAGTGCCACACTTCAAGCTGTACAGCAGCGAGCCTCATCCGACCCAATGGGCTGCTTCAAAAGTTTAACTGCTCCTCAGGTAGTGCTCAGTGTACTTGCGTCTTTGCTCCCGTACTCCGTGCTCCTCTGCCGTCTGCTCCCGCCCGGTCCGAACGAGAGCCAGTAACCTCCAGATGCAGTAGTGGGGGATTGTCTCAGGGCTTCCTTACTTGGTTTCACAGCGGGCTCTCTGCATTCAAGCCGCTCGATCCGTCCAGTCCGCCTCCGCTCCCTTACACCAGCGCCGCCATCAGGCCCCTCCCCTCGCTCTGGCGCGTCACGTCAGCATCTCCAAAAGAACGTTAACTATCATCTACATTGGACGGATTTTCCATCTTGAATTAGAATATCACCATTTTATGCACTACAGCACTTTATGATTCACGTTTGTGGCACTATAATTTTATGAATTATCTATTTATTATATCCTACTGTGTGGCACTATATTTATATATTTGATTTATTTGCATGTTTTTATATAGTATAATCATTTACATTAATATATATTTACAGCGGTGTGTGACATATATTACAGTGTAATTTACAGATAAAATATATTTCATTCATTTTAATTTGGAAAGATTTTTGGTGAGATAGCGCAGCACATTCATTTCATTTAATTGGCTTCATGCGGTATATGAGACGTGATTAGTGCTAGCAGCTGTCACTTTTACTTTCATTTGTTGATCATCTTTTTTATTTAATTTAATTTTTTTTTAATTGCACCAG
The DNA here is from genome assembly GCF_042186555.1 of Aquarana catesbeiana. Classification (NCBI taxonomy): domain Eukaryota; kingdom Metazoa; phylum Chordata; class Amphibia; order Anura; family Ranidae; genus Aquarana; species Aquarana catesbeiana. Next base: position 1,432,371 of record NW_027362664.1, on the reverse strand, counting down.
GTAGCTCACAAGATTCTCACAATCCAAGATGAAGACTGGACTGATCCTGAAGACCACCATCATTGGGTTATTGACTCCTCCCTCATTATCACTTTCTGTTTAAGGTTCCAGAGTTTGAGGATGTTATCACATTATTATCAACATGTAAAAGTCTGTGCTCCAATCAAATCATCAGATATAAAATGTCCAGATGGTAGGAAATGGGTGTAACAAAAGAGAATACATATTATGTGTATATATAGCAGTGGGTAGAGGGGAGAGAGCAGAAGTCAGGACTATGTAATGTACAACATATTGTATAAGATACAACAGATAGGAGTATATAGTATCAGAATGATGTAATGTACAACATGTTGTATAAGATACAACAGGACTATATAGCCCTTTCATGACTAAGCCTATTTTTGAAAAGTTAAAATCCGTATTTTTTGCTAGAAAATTACTTAGAACCCCCAAACATTATATATATTTTTTTAGCAGAGAATCTAGAGAATAAAATGGCAATTGTTGCAATATTTTATATCACACGGTATTTGTGCAGCAGTGTTTTAAACGCAAATTTTTGGAAAAGTGACACTTTCATGAATTTTAAAAAATCCAAACAGTAAAGTTACCCCAATTTTTTTGTATAATGTGAAAGATGATGTTACGCCGAGTAAATAGATACCAAACATGTCACCCTTTATAATTGCACGCACTCGTGGAATGGCGACGAACTACGGTACCTATGAATTTCCATAGCCGACGCTTTAAAAATTTTTTACGGTTACCAGGTTTGAGCTACAGAGGAGGTCTAGGGCTAGAATTATTGCTCTCGCTCTGACGATCGCGACGATACCTCACATGTGTGGTTTGAACACATATGCAGGCGCGACTTCCGTATGCGTTTTCTTCGCTGCGCGAGCTCGCGGGGACAGGGGCACTTTAAACATTTTTTTTTTTTTTTTTATTTATTTTATTTATTTTTGTACTTTATAAATTGTGTTTTAAAACATTTTTTTTTTTACTTTTATTGCTGTCACAAGCAATGTAAACATCCCTTGTGACAGTAATAGGTGGTGACAGGTACTCTTTATGGAGGGATGGGGGGTCTAAAAGACCCCCCATCCCTCCTTTACACTTCAAAGTATTCAGATCGCCGAAAACGGCGATTCTGAATACTGTGTACTTTTTTAAATTCGGCGCCATTGGCAGCCGAGTAAACGGGAAGTGACATCATGACGTCGCTTCTGCGTTTACAACGAGAAGGCTGGAACGAAGCCGCTCGCAGCTTCGTTCCAGCCCGCCCCCAGCCGCCGAAGGCAGCCGAATGGACGCCGGGCATCCCGATCGCACAGGAGGCCCGGTAACAGCGGCGGGAGGCGGTGGGAGGGGGGGGGATGTCCCCTCCCGCTCCTTCGGTATAACAGCCGCATCGGTTGTTATACTCGGGTAGCCGAGTATAAACAACGGTACCGGGATGATGCCTGCAGCTGCGGGCATCATCCCGGTATAACCCCGGAAAGCCGAGTACGCATATCTGCGTACGGTCGGCGGGAAGGGGATAGTATCAGAATGATGTAATGTACACCATAGAGTATATAGTGCAGGGGTCAGGAGTATGTAAAGTACAACATAGAGTATATAGTGCAGGGGTCAGGAGTATGTAATGTACAACATAGAGTATATAGTGCAGGGGTCAGGAGTATGTAATGTACAACATAGATTATATAGTGCAGGGGTCAGGAGTATGTAATGTATAATATAGAGTATATAGTGCAGGGGTCAGGACACATAATATTGGTATTCAGTAATCAGTGGTGACCTAAATGTTCACATGAGACAAGTTGCAGAGGTCACACACCGCTGCCTCCCATCTCCTGAGACTGAATACATTGTTTCTATGTGTTTATCAGATGATGGGGGGATCTAGGTGGACCCTCCGTACTTCTCTCTCCTTTACAATAAAGTCTCCTCTTACCCGGTGATGTGAGGGGCGGCTGATTGTCCATCATGACGTCCTTGTAGAGATCCTTGTGTCCTTCTAAATACTCCCACTCCTCCATGGAGAAATAGACAGTGACATCCTGACACCTTATAGGAACCTGACACACACAATGATACAGTCACCATCCAGACACATCCCTTGTCTGTTATTGGATAATGTCCCAGAATTCCCAGCACCGCTCACCTCTCCTGTCAGCAGCTCCATCATCTTGTTGGTGACTTCTAGAATCTTCTGCATGTTGTGTCTTGTAGGGCTCAGGGATGGGGGTGGGGGGATGGTGATGGGATTCTGGATTCTCAAGGATCTTGTGGACATATTATGAGATCTCCTTCTGGTGTAATTTTCAGTAGATTTCTTCATTATTACTGTACAGTTCTGTGTTATACAAAGATAAATATCACTCTCCCACAGGGGTAAAGTAATGTACTGGGGCCCCAATTTATACACCCTCTCTCAAAAATGGAAGTATAAATAGTTGATAGAAGTAAACAAATATTTATCAGTACTTTCAATATAATAGATTTTAAAAAATGAGAATACGTGTCATAAATCAAAGGCTAATCAACACAGGGCACAAGGCAGAAGGACACAGTACAGGGGGCAGGAAGTTACAGTTCATGGGGTGCAGGAGGGTACAGTACAGGGGGGGCAAGAGGGCATATTACAGGGGAAAAATGGGGGCACAGTACAGGGGGGGTGCATGAGGGTACAATACATGGTGTATGTAAGGGTACAGTACAGGGGGCAGGAGAGAAAAATTCAGGAGGGCACAGTATAGGGAGCAGGGGTGCATCGTACAGAGGGGAAGAGGGGCACAGTACAGGGGGCAGGAGAGCATAATACAGGAGGGTCAGAAGGGCACAGCATGGGGGCAGAAGGGCACAGCACAGGGGGAGGAGGACTGCACAGTACAGAGGGAGGAGGCAGACACAGTACAAAAAGGCACAGTACAGAGGGGCAGGAGGACACAATATGGGGGGCAGGAGAGCACAGTAAAGGTGGGGGTGGGAGGGCACAATACAGGGGGTCAGGAGGGCACATTGCAGGGTCCAGTAGAGCACAGTACAGGGACAAGAGAGCACAATATGGAGGGTGGCAGGAGTGCACAGTACAGGTCGGGGTGGGAGGGCACAGTATAGGGTGCAGCAATGTAGCTGAGCAGCACAGGGAAGCTGCTGTCATGGATCTTACCTGTTCTGGCAGCCTGTCACTGGGCTAAATCTACAATTGGAATAATATCTCTCCCCCATATACCCCCGTTTCTTCCTCCCACAATTTTGGCACTTTGTAGGGGTTAAGGAAGAACCCCGAGGTGGAGCATCTTACTATTGCTGCTGCTCGTGAGGTCGGGATGTGTACTGCTCCGATCACATGGGATGAATAGGAGAGGAAGGCTGGTGGAAATCGGAGCTGTACATATCCCACCCACATAAACAACAATAGTAAGATGCTCCACCTCGGGGTTCTTCCTTAACACCTGGAAAGTAGTGGGGGAGGTGTCATTCTTATTGTAGATTTGGCCCGGTGACAGGCTGCTGCTGTACCCACACACCAGACTCTGGGACACTGCCGGGGACATGGCTATCCCAGGACAGCTTAGTAAAAAGCTTGACTGACTGTTCCCGGAATATTGGTATGATGTAACCAAGGGGCCCCTGGGCAGTGCCCATGCATTAAAGTGGAGCTCCACCCAAAAGGGGAAGATCCACTTGCTTGCCTCCTCCTCCCCACTGCCACATTTGGCTCCTTTCGGTGAGGAGCGGATACCTAGTTTTGACAGATGAACTCAGTCCGAAGTTTGGCCCCCCTCCTCCCTCCCCTGCTGCTGAGCCATTCACAAAGCACAACGAGCTTCACGCATGCACAGTAGGGAACTGACTTTGAAAGTGCAAGGCTTCACTGCCGGTTTCCCCTAGCCCTGATGGCGACAGCAGCACCCGAGAGCTAATTGAAAAATCGACTCAGGTGAAGACACCGCTGGATTGGTGGAGAATAGGGATGAGTTTTGTGTTCAAGTCGAACCCATGTTCAACTCGAACATCATATGTTTGCCCGTTCGCCGAATTACGAATGATATGGGCCGTTTGCGCCACGGCCCATAATTCACTGCGGCATCGCAGTGCATTGCTGTCTGATGATTGGCCAAGCATTCACTATGACCAGCATGCTTGGCCAATCACAGCGCCGTCTGTACAGAGAGCCGTAATTGGCCAAAGCCAGGGAGGTTTTGGCCAATTATGGCTCAGGGGGTTTAGTACACACCCCACACTATATAAGGCCGTCTGCACGGCGGCCCTGTGTAGTGTGTTCCGGCGTTGAGAGAGAGATAGATAGACAGAGAGACAGTGTCATTTGATTTAAGTTAGATAGAGTAGGCAGGAGAGTCAGTTAGCTGCACTTACAGTGTATTGTATATATATATATACACATCCTAGGTGTTATATATATATATATATATATATATATATACACTGTATTCAGTTTAGCTAGATCCATTCCGGTTATTCTCTTCCTACTACTGACAGGCAGCCAGGTGTGCTTACAGTATTTACAGCTACCTGAAGAAAATTGCTGGTGTTCTTCTGATCCTATTAGCTACAGTATTTACACTTAGTGTACTGCATCCTCTGCACAGTGTGCACCTAAAGCTACCTGAATAAAATTGGTGGTGTTCTTCTGATCCTATATTAATACCACAGGCAGGCAGCTACAGTATTTACAGTTAGTGTACTGTGTCCTCTGCACAGTGTGCACATAAAGCTACCTGAAGACAATTGCTGGTGTTCTCATACTAATAATACTACAGGCAGACAGTTGATTCTGCTAGCTGCAGTATCAGTATATATATATATATACATCTCGTTTGTGCAGCTACATCTCACTGCAGGCCATTAGTATGTCTGGAAGGCCAACAAGGAGAGGCAGACAGTCACAAGCCAATAAAAGAGGGTAAGCAGGCTCTGTGTCTAGAGGCAACAGTGCTGGTCGTGGAGACGGTGCATCCTCATCAGCACGTGGCCGTGGGACACGCTTGTCCTTTTTTTCGGCAGCTGGCCGTGTTGAGCTGCAACATGCGGAAGACTTGGTAGAGTGGATGACCAAGCCATCCTCATCCTCCTCATCCTCTCTCACCCAGGCTCAGGGTACTTTGTTTGGCAAAGCAGCTGCCAACGCAGCCTCTTCCCTCAGCTCAATGGCATCAGTCACTCCTTCCCTAGCCCCATGTTCTCCTGAGGAGTCCCCCAAACTATTTGACCACAGTGTTGGGTACATGCTCCAGGAGGATGCCCAGTGTTTTGAAGGCTCTGATGATGGTACACAGCTAGAGGAAGGCAGTAACGTGAGCCCAGAGAGAGGGGTGCCCAAGAAGGACAGCAATCTGGCAGTCATGTTCCCCCAGCTGCAGCATACTGCCAGCTTTGCTCCAGTGATGAGGAGGGAGGGGATGATGAGGTCACCGACTCCACGTGGGTGCCTGATAGGAGAAAGGAGAAGGAGACACATCACCAACGATGCAGGATACCCTCCAGGGTCCAGCTTATGGGCAGCACACCGACTGCATCACACCGCAGAGCTCTGCATGTGCAGTGCGCTGCTGTCTCTGCGCGTTATACCAAAAGTTCTTTGGTGTGGGCCTTTTTTGAGACAAGTGCATTAGATCCCACCGCTGCTATTTGCAACATATGTCAAGCGTCTCTCGTGTGGCCAAAACATCTCCCGCTTATGTTGACCTGCCATGCAGTTCGTTGGCAAGCGTACCTAAAAGACCCACACCAAAGAACAAAGAGGACCTCTCCTTGCTCCTCATCAGCTGGGATCTCCAACCCCACTATACCTTCAATCCTCTCTGAGACCTGCACTGAGAGGAATGAAGGTGTAGAATTAGGTGTGTCACAGTCAAGTACCTGGGGGCAATTTGCTATCGGTACACCGACGTCAGATTGTACCAGGCAAATTTCCCTGCCGCAGCTGCTGCACCGCCGAAAGAAGTTTGCTCCCAGCCATCCACATGCTCAGTGGTTGAATGCTAGCTTGGCTAAATTGCTAGCACTTCAACTGCTGCCTTTCCAGCTGGTAGACTCTGCCCCCTTCCGTGAGTTTGTGGAATGTGCGGTTCCTCAGTGGCAGGTTCCCAAACGCCACTTTTTCTCACGGAAGGCAATTCCGGCTCTACCAGCATGTGGAAGGCAATGTCTTGGCCTCGCTGGACAGGGCGGTCAGCGGTAAGGTGCATATTACCTCTGACTCATGGTCCAGCAGGCATGGACAGGGACATTACCTATCTTTCACTGTGCACTTGGTGACTCTTCTGGCAGCTGGGAAGGATGCAGGACGGGGTGCAGTAGTGTTGGAGGTTGTTCCACCACCACGCCTCCAAAATACTACTAGTGGTGATTCTGCCACACCTCTCTCCTCCACCCCCTCCTCTTCTTCTTCCTCCATGGCCTCTTCCTATGCTTTGTCCTCGGAACCAGCGGTGCTCCGAAGGCGTTCAAGGGGCTACACAAGCACGCAGGCCAAAAGATGCCATGCGGTGCTTGGGCTGGTGTGCTTGGAGGACAGGAGCCACACTGGGGCAGAGATTCTGTCAGCTCTGCAGGGGCAGGTTCAGAGGTGGTTGATGCCACGCCAGCTTAAGGCAGGTATGGTGGTTTGTGACAATGGTACCAACCTCCTCTCCGCCCTCCGACAGGGACAACTGACCCATGTGCCCTGTTTGGCTCACGTCCTTAACTTGGTGGTGCAGCGGTTCTTGAGCAGGTACCCGGGCTTACAGGATGTCCTGAGGCAGGCCAGAAAAGTCTGTGTGCATTTCCGCAGGTCATATAATGCCAGTGCTCGGCTGCCTGACCTCCAAAAGGAATTTAACCTGCCCAAGAACCGCGTAATCTGTGACATGCCCACCATGTGGAACTCAACGTTGGCCATGCTGCAGCGGCTGCACACGCAGCAGAGGGCCATCAATCAGTACCTGTGCGACTATGGCACCAGGACAGGGTCAGGGGACCTTGGTTTTCTTTCCCGACGCCAGTGGGCCATGATCAGGGATGCATGCACTGTCCTGTCACCATTTGAGGAGGCCATGAGGATGGTGAGCAGTGGCAGTGCATGCATCAGTGACACTGTCCCCCTTGTCCACCTGTTGGAGCACACGCTGCGTGGAATAATGGACAGGGCACCTGTGGCAGGAAGAGGAGGACCTCCTTAGCTCTCAAGGCCCCCTTTATCCAGACAGTGTTCCTGCGTGCCCGTCGATCACACAGGAAGAGGACGAGGGGGAGGAAGAGGAGGATTGTGTCAGCATGGAGGTGGAGCCTGGCACTCAGCATCAGCAGCAGTCTTTAAGGGATCATTTACAGTCCCAATAAACACACGGACTTGTATGCAGCTGCGGATCATGTCGTCCTTAGTGACCCAGAGGACTCCGGACCGAATGCCTCAGCAAACCTACGCTGTATAGCCTCCCTGATCCTGCAAAGCCTGCGGAAGGATCCTCGTATTCATGGTATCAAGGAGAGGGATCAATACTGGCTGGCAACCCTCCTTGATCCACGTTACAAGGGTAAGGTTGCGGATCTTATCTTGCCGTCGCAGAGGGAGCAGAGGATGAACCATCTTCGGGAGGCCTTGACTTGGACACCTTTCCCACCGAAAATACTCTGGGTTACTGGGTCTTGAGGATGGATCACTGGCCAGAGCTTGCAAAGTATGCAATTGCAATTGCAATAGTCTTTGATAACGCCCTGGGGGAGGGGCGAAACACGTCAACGCAACATCCGGCTTACGCCTGAGAACCAGTGACATCACTTCCTGCAGTCAGTGGAACGCACGCCGCGCAGCGGCAAACACTGACAAAATCTGAATGCCTGCTCTGCTTTATCTGTTCCGTGAGTAGCGCTGTTATGCGCAATTGATCGTTTGGTTTACAGGATTACACTATATCTATTTTCTTTCACTTTTTGGGTGGAACGTGAGGTCTGCGGCTCCCAAGGTCTTAATACAGTGTCAGCAGTACAAGCCTTACTTCATCTCCATTTTCAACATAGCATCATGGCTGATTATTATTAACCTTTTGGGTTAATTGGAGGATTGAAGTCTGCTGGTTTTTCTGTTGAAGGACTAATGTTAAAATGTATCTATTGGTGTTATTAATGTTTTTTCACATGGTCACACATATATATTTTTAGAGAATTTATGTTTATATTTAATAATGGTTATGAATAGCAATAATATGTCACAATTTTGATTAATCGCATATGAATAGCGATATCACCATCTTTTCATAGTCACATTCTATTAAGCGATAATAATTAATAATATATTTTTCGTTTTATATTCAATTTTGCTGTAGAGGTTGTCAGCGCAGGTTTTTGTTTGTATTATTAACAGTATGCAATTGAGCTACTGGCCTGTCCTGCATCCAGCGTTCTTTCGGAACGCACATTCAGTGCTGCTGGAGGCTTTGTAACCGATCACAGGGTGAGTCTGTCCACCGACTCGGTCGATCGACTGACCTTCAATAAAATGAATCAGTCTCGGATCACCACCAGCTACCAAGCACCTGAAGCTGAGGTAACCGAATAATTGTTTTTGAAATGTCAGATCCCTTCAAGACTGCCTATGCTGATGCTGAGTGACTATCCTGTTATGCTGAGTGACTATCCTCTACCTCCTCAATGATCATGCTGATAGCTTGTAAGAATATTTTTGGTTCTGGGCGCCGCCACCAGTGCCTAAGGCCCAATTTTTCAGCCCCTGTTTAACAGGGGTGTGTAATTACAATTTTTGATGCAATATTTTGCAGGAGGGCTCATTCCTACGCTCCAACTAGAGTATCTGTGAGGGGTTGCAGTGTTGTGGCACCAGTGCCTAAGGCCCAATTTTTCTGCCCCTGTTAAACAGAACATGTAATTACAATTCTTGATCTAATATTTCACAGCAGGGCCCTGTGAGGGCTTACAGTGTTGTGGCAACACCAATACCTAAGGCCGCAATTTCTGCAGAGTATATAGGGCAGGCCCCTACTTTCAAACATCCAACTTACAAACGACTCCTACTTGCAAACGGAAGGAGACAACAGGAAGTGAGATGAAATCTACCCCTAGGAAGGGAAATTCTCTCCTGTAAGAGTTAATATGGGAAAAACATTTCTCCTTTCCACTGATGCTTTATCACCAATCCTTGTTTCACTAAAAACCCCAAATTTTCTAAAAACATTTGTCATCGGGACAGAAAGTGAGGTGAAATCTTCTGAAGAGGAGCACAGACAGCAAAACAAATGTCACAGGGGTGATAACCCTTCCCTATGTTTTCCAAAAAGCTTAAAATAGATTTTTTGGCTGGAGCTAAACACATTAAAAATGTACCAGTTCAAAATTACAAACAGATTCTACTTAACAACAAACCTACAGTCCCTGTCTTGTTTGCACCGCCTGTATACTGCTGTTCAGAGTATATAGGGCCTGGGGGCCCCACACCTTTCCTTTTTTTAATTTGGGTGCGGGGTTCCCCTTAATATCCATACAAGACCCAAAGGACCTGGTAATGGACTGGGGGGTACCCATGCCATTTGTTTTACTGATTTTCATCCATATTGCCAGGACCCGGCATTACATTAAACCCGCAAGCAGTTTTAAATGACTTTTATTCCTTTATAAATGTCATTTTGTGCAGGGACTGTTCTAAACACAGGAAACACGCGCCACTTTACAGGCATACTATAGACACCCCCCATGTACGATATTTAAAGGAATATTTCTTTTTTTTTTTTTTCACTTTAAGCATCATTAAAATCACTGCTCCCGAAAAAACGGCCGTTTTTAAAAGTTTTTTTTGCATTGATACATGTCCCCTGGGGTAGGACCCAGGTCCCCAAACCCTTTTTAGGACAATACCATGCAAATTAGCCTTTAAATTTAGCACTTTTGATTTCGAACGTTCGAGTCCCATAGACGTCAATGGGGTTCCAACGTTCGCACAAATTTTCAGTCCGTTCGAAGGGTTCTGGTGCGAACCGAACCGGGGGGTGTTCGGCTCATCCCTAGTGGAGAGGTAAGTGTCCTAATATTAAAGGTCAGCAGCTACAGTATTTGTAGCTGTGGACTTTTATTTTTTCTGAAGGAGCCTGGAGCTCCTCTTTAAGATGCCTCTGCTCTCCCATAATCCCTCATCTCTATGGTCAGTTCTAAATTTATTCTCCAGGGATTGGCCTCAATGTCCCCGATTCTTTAAAGGACAGATATCTTCATCCAATGATATGATTACAATGTGGTAAGATTTATAGATCCTTCTAAAAGTCATATTAGAGAGTCACTAATGTTCTACTAGTAAGGCTCACTGACCCACCAGGAAATATTACTAAAGGAATTAGTGGTCAGTGGGCGTGGCATGCTGGTAATCGTTATTGATTAAAAGAACATCAGAAGACTAAAAGTGACTCTGAATACATCCCAGTGTACAGCAGAATCAGATTTAACCCCTTCATTACACTCACCTCTCCAGTCAGCAGGCTGAGGATCTCCAGGGTGAGGTTCATTATCGTCTCATTCCGGGGAAATTCCTTCCTTACATTCTTCACAAAACACAAATTCTGCTGATTGTCCATCACGACGTCCTTGTAGAGATCCTTGTGTCCTTCTAAATACTCCCACTCCTCCATGGAGAAATAGACAGTGACATCCTGACACCTTATAGGAACCTGACACACACAATGATACAGTCACCATCCAGACACATCCCTTGTCTGTTACTGGATAATGTCCCAGAATTCCCAGAATCCTCCTCACCTCTCCTGTCAGCAGCTCCATCATCTTCTTGGTGACTTCTAGAATCTTCTCCATGTTGTGTCTCTCAGGTTTTAGGGAGTCACATGGAGGCACTGTGATGGTCATATGATCACCTGACTTCACAAGAGGAAATCTCTGTATTGAGGAACCAATAGGAATATCATGTTAGAGTCCCAGAATCCTCCTCACCTCTCCGGTCAGGTCTGTGTTTTATTAATAGAGATAAGAGTGATGTCATGTGACCTCCCAGAATCCTCCTCACCTCTCCGGTCAGGTCTGTGTTTTATTAATAGAGATAAGAGTGATGTCATGTGACCTCCCAGAATCCTCCTCACCTCTCCGGTCAGGTCTGTGTTTTATTAATAGAGATAGGAGTGATGTCATGTGACCTCCCAGAATCCTCCTCACCTCTCCGGTCAGGTCTGTGTTTTATTAATAGAGATAGGAGTGATGTCATGTGACCTCCCAGAATCCTCCTCACCTCTCCGGTCAGGTCTGTGTTTTATTAATAGAGATAGGAGTGATGTCATGTGACCTCCCAGAATCCTCCTCACCTCTCCGGTCAGGTCTGTGTTTTATTAATAGAGATAGGAGTGATGTCATGTGACCTCCCAGAATCCTCCTCACCTCTCTGGTCAGGTCTGTGTTTTATTAATAGAGATAGGAGTGATGTCATGTGACCTCCCAGAATCCCCCTGACCTCTCCGGTCAGGTTTGTGTTTTATTAATAGAGATAAGAGTGATGTCATGTGACCTCCCAGAATCCTCCTCACCTCTCTGGTCAGGTCTGTGTTTTATTAATAGAGATAAGAGGGATGTCATGTGACCTCCCAGAATCCTCCTCACCTCTCCGGTCAGGTCTGTGTTTTATTAATTGAGATAAGAGTGATGTCATGTGACCTCCCAGAATCCTCCTCACCTCTCCGGTCAGGTCTGTGTTTTATTAATAGAGATAAGAGTGATGTCATGTGACCTCCCAGAATCCTCCTCACCTCTCCGGTCAGGTCTGTGTTTTATTAATAGAGATAAGAGTGATGTCATGTGACCTCCCAGAATCCCCCTGACTTCTCTGGTCAGGTCTCTGTTTTATTAATAGAGATAAGAGTGATGTCATGTGACCTCCTAGAATCCTCCTCACCTCTCCGGTCAGGTCTGTGTTTTATTAATAGAGATAAGAGTGATGTCATGTGACCTCCCAGAATCCTCCTCACCTCTCCGGTCAGGTCTGTGTTTTATTAATAGAGATAAGAGTGATGTCATGTGACCTCCCAGAATCCTCCTCACCTCTCCGGTCAGGTCTGTGTTTTATTAATAGAGATAAGAGTGATGTCATGTGACCTCCCAGAATCCCCCTGACCTCTCCGGTCAGGTTTGTGTTTTATTAATAGAGATAAGAGTGATGTCATGTGACCTCCCGGAATCCTCCTCACCTCTCCGCTCAGGTCTGTGTTTTATTAATAGAGATAAGAGTGATGTCATGTGACCTCCCAGAATCCTCCTCACCTCTCCGGTCAGCAGGTAGATGATCTCCAGGGTGAGGTTTAGTATCTTCTCAGTCATGTGACTCCGGTCCTCCTCCATCCTCATTGGTGCCGTCATTTGATCTATACAGGTCTCCTTGTAGACGGATAACTTTGGGAAAGTAAGAATTATTTGGATGGTGTTGGTCACACAATAATAGGATGTGGATGTGAGGGGGTAATAGGAGGTTTGTTGTAAATCTAAGGATTACTGCTCCCCATGGGAACACATTTTTTATTTATGATTACTAAACAGGATTTATATAGCGCCAACAATTTCCGCAGTGCTTTACAACACGAGTACAGGCAGTACAATTGCATTACAGGAGGAATCAGAGGGACCTGATAAAAGTACAGTTTTTATGTGGAGGCAGGACAGGCTTCTCTGCAGAGATGAGTTTTCAGGGAAGAAAAAATCCTGGACGGCCGCACACCGTTAAAGGCATCTTTATTGATATCTTGTGTAGCAGATGAAATCCAATACAGTCACTTCATGTTACAGAAAACAGGAAAAGCTGTTGACGCGTTTCATATATATATATATATATATATATATATATATATATATATATATATATATATATATATATATATATATATATAAAATGTGATTTGAAAAGTAGTTCAGCCATGTTGAAGTCATATTTTTCTTTTGTACGTCTTCCATTTTATGTAGAATTGTCTGTGTTTACATATGCTGATAGGTCAGCATGTCAACAATTAACAAAACACATTCTGGCCACAAGAGTGTACAGCCATTACTCTGTAAATATGTCTTATCAATTATTTGTTTTTCACAATGAAAAGGTATTTTGTAATGAAAAAAATCTGCTCAGCTATTATATTCTCAACAATGGAGTTTTGCCTCTTTGGCCAGGACTACCTACAGCTAAGCGTGTGGAGGTTCCAGGTAAAGGTGATAGCAGGTATGGTTAGTAATCAAAATATTGATCAAAAGAGAGGAGACTGTAGAGGAAATTTGTAAGTTTTGTATAAAATCGTATCATATTTTGTATGTATTGCACACTGCCCTCACTGTGCACACAGCACTAATAATGTTTTCATTACATGTTTGCATTCTTTCAACTCCTGATTAAAATTAGCCTGCCTATGTTACGCCCCTTGTTACAATAAACGTACAATTGTAATATTAATGTGATACCTACGTAATCATGTGTATAAAAACCTTCAATTGCGTCATAATAAAGTAGAACAGAACTAGAGAAATTATATATATATTTGGGATGTGGCACACCCTCACCACATAAACAGATTGTTTTGGATATCCCTATTTCATTCATAATAAAGCAGAACAGTTATTTGGAAAGATGCTGAGCATATCTTTTGTGTCGGTTCCCTTCTGCCGTAGTTATTATTAATTTGGAACCACTAATCAATATGAGGATAGGAGTTGCCTATCTATAAATTTCCATGTCACCAGCATTAGAAGCAGAAGAGCTAATCCACGGCCAGGGTCCTGACTGAAGATACTCCGGCAAATGGCGGGCCAGACACCTTTTAGATGTAAACAGAGAGGCGCCTCACCTAACCTGGTGACATCCGACGTGTTTGGATTGGAAAATGCCAACCTGTGTCCAGAAGGGCTATTGGCAGATGAAGAGATCCTAAAAAAAAACACTCCTACACCCCCCCCCCCTGAGATTCCTTAATCATTTACAGCCCAGAGTAACGTAATATAACTTCTTTATCATCATATATCACTAAATTCCTACAAAACTTGATTTATAATCATCAATATGTGATAACACAATATAAAAATGCATAAAGAAGATGAATCAAAAGCAAACAGCTCAATAACAGTCCAGCTGGAACAATTATATTGAGCTGAAAATTGTATTTTAATTCCCATCTGGACGTCTATTTGATAAAATTGCCCCCCCCCCAATCCAGGTTCACATCCCATCCCCCCCAAAATCCAGTCCCTTTCAGACTCCTATTGTGAGACTCATCATAGTGTCTCTGGAGGGGCGCTGATCATTCCTGTGTAAAATCTTACAGAAATCTTCCCTAATCCCAACCTTTAATTATCATTTCATTCCCCCCACATACAATGTCTGGAACCGACATTTACTGACATCAATAACTCCCCTCGTGGTACAGACCATAAATTCCCTCATTGTAATATACGGGGTTATTCTACATTTCCACAATATATATGTGTGTATCATCATCTGCTGGAGATAAAAGACATCACAGTGACTATGGAGGAAGAGGACGGACATGACGGGGGGGTTACTGGGTGTAAATAGAAAATAAGATCTTATTACCTCCTCTGCTGCCAGTCCCACCAACGTCTCCTCTCGACTTCCTGCCAACTCACCTCTCACCCGGAACTTCCTGTCTGTACCTGACATCACTTCCTATCTGTCTCCCATTGGATACCTCCTGTTTGAGTAGAAGTGATATCACCATCTTGTGGAGTTCAGAGGAACTGCAGCCCAGAGAAATATCTCATAATGTGATTACAGCCTTGCCATTGCTTCCTGAAGACAAAGGACAGTCCCTTGATATAGTCCTCTGACCCATCATGTCCTCATCTCACAGGTTCCAGGACTCAGAGTGTCAGTGAGGGGATGATGGCTGGAACACTCTCTAGGATCTATTACCAGGTACTGCAATTATAGCAGACTGTGGGGCGCAGTGATCTCCTTTCTGACAGTGATAGTAGAACTCTAAAATCAGCAGAGAGGCAGCGAGAGTGTGTGATCAGTAGGGATGAGCTGAACACCCCCCTGTTCGGTTCGCACCAGAACATGCGAACAGGAAAAAAGTTTGTTCGAACACGCGAACACCGTTAAAGTCTATGTGACATGAACATGAATAATCAAATGTGCTAATTTTAAAGGCTTATATGCAAGTTATTGTCATAAAAAGTGTTTGGGGACCTGGGTCCTGCCCCAGAGGACATGGATCAATGCAAAAAAAAGTTTTAAAAACGGCCGTTTTTTCAGGAGCAGTGATTTTAATAATGCTTAAAGTCAAACAATAAAAGTGTAATATCCCTTTAAATTGCGTAGCTGGGGGGTGTCTATAGTATGCCTGTAAAGGGGTGCATGTTTCCTGTGTTTAGAACAGTCTGACAGCAAAATGACATTTCAAAGAAAAAAAGTCGATTAAAAATACTCGCGGCTATTGCATTGTTGGTCCGACAATACACATAAAAGTTCATTGATAAAAAGGGCATGGGAATTCCCCACAGGGGAACCCCGAACCAAGATTTAAAAAAAAATGACGTGGGGGTCCCCCTAAATTCCATACCAGGCCCTTCAGGTCTGGTATGGATATTAAGGGGAACCCCGTGCCAAAATTAAAAAAAAAAAACGGCATGGGGTCCCCCCAAAAATCCATACCAGACCCTTATCCGAGCACACAAACTGGCAGGCCGCAGGAAAAGAGGGGGGATGAGAGAGTGCCCCCCCTCCTGAACCGTACCAGGCCACATGCCCTCAACATTGGGAGGGTGCTTTGGGGTAGCCCCCCAAAACACCTTGTCCCCATGTTGATGAGGACAAGGGCCTCATCCCCACAACCCTGGCCGGTGGTTGTGGGGGTCTGCGGGCAGGGGGCTTATCGGAATCAGGAAGCCCCCTTTAACAAGGGGACCCCCAGATCCCGGCCCCCCCTGTGTGAAATGGTAAGGGGGTATATCTACCATTTCACTATAAAACTGTCAAAAATGTTAAAAATGACAAGAGACAGTTTTTGACAATTCCTTTATTTAAATGCTTCTTCTTTCTTCCTTCATCTTCTTCTGGTTCTTCTGGCTCTTCTGGTTCTTCCTCCGGTGTTCTCGTCCAGCATCTCCTCCACGGCGTCTTCTATCTTCTTCTCGATGCACCCGGTGACCCCGCCCCCTCTGACGCACGGTGACTTGACGGGACTTCCCTGTGACGTCACGGGGAATGCCACAGGGAAGTCCTGTCATGTCCCCGCCCCCCATTATTTACGAACCGTCAGAAGAGGAGACGCGTCACACAGCGGGAGCCTCCCTCCATGCCAGCAGAGAAGAAGAAGAAGATGAAGAAGAGAAGAAGATGAAGAAGAGAAGAAGATGAAGAGAAGAGTGGGAGCCTCCCCCAATGCCATGGGTGCGGAGCGGCCCGAGGAGAAGAAGATAGAGGACACTGCGGAGGAGATGCTGGACGAGAACGCAGGAGGAAGAACCAGAAGAAGAAGGAAGATAGAAGAAAGAAGAAGCATTTAAATAAAGGAATTGTCAAAAACTGTCTCTTGTCATTTTTAACATTTTTGACAGTTTTTTAGTGAAATGGTAGGGGTACCCCCTTACCATTTCACACAGGGGGGGCGGGATCTGGGGGTCCCCTTGTTAAAGGGGGCTTCCAGATTCTGATAAGGGTCTGGTATGGATTTTTGGGGGGACCCCACGCCGTTTTTTTTTATTTTGGCTGGGGTTCCCCTTAATATCCATACCAGACCTGAAGGGCCTGGTATGGAATTTAGGGGGACCCCTACGTCATTTGTTTTTAAAATTTTGGTTCGGGGTTCCCCTGTGGGGAATTCCCATGCCGTTTTTATCAATGAACTTTTATGTGTATTGTCGGACCGGCAATGCAATAGCCGCATAGTTTTAAATGACTTTTTTTCCTTTGAAATGTAATTTTGCTGTCAGACTGTTCTAAACACGGGAAACATGCGCCCCTTTACAGGCATACTATAGACACCCCCCAGCTACGAAATTTAAAGGAATATTACACTTTTATTGTTTGACTTTAAGCATTATTAAAATCACTGCTCCTGAAAAAACGTCCGTTTTTAAAACTTTTTTTGCATTGATCCATGTCCCTTGGGGCAGGACCCAGGTCCCCAAACACTTTTTATGACAATAACTTGCATATAAGCCTTTAAAATTAGCACTTTTGATTTCTCCCATAGACTTTTAAAGGGTGTTCCGCGGCATTCAAATTTGCTGCGAACACCCCAAATTGTTCGCTGAACTTGCGAACAGCCGATGTTCGAGTCGAACATGAGTTCGACTCAAACTCGAAGCTCATCCCTAGTGATCAGGTAAGTACCCCCACTGACCACCAATACTGGGCTGGAGTTACACTTTATTCTCACTGACACCAACAATGGAGCTTATTTTATTTCATTGACACCAACAATGGGGCTTATTTTATCTCAATGACACCAACAATGGGGCTTATTTTATCTTACGGACACCAACAATGGGCTTATTTTATCTCATTGAGACCAACAATGGGGCTTATTTTATCTCAATGACACCAACAATGGGGCTTATTTTATCTCACTGACACCAACTATGGGGCTTATTTTATCTCAATGACACCAACAATGGGGCTTATTTTATCTCACTGACACCAACAGTGTGGCTTATTTTATCTCATTGACACCAACAATAGGGCTTATTTTATCTCACAGACACTAACAATGGGATTTATTTTATTCCACTGACACCAACAATGGGGCTGATTTTATCCCACTGACACCAATGTTGGACATCAAGGAAATCATGCCCACAGTGACTTTCTAACTGAAGTGAGAATCTTGATTGATGGAGGAGAAATTAGGGGATTGGTTTAATTGGGAAGAATAAAACCAGCTATGATAGAGTTCTCACAGCCTGCAATACTGCTGACCACTACTGGAGGGAGACTCTCCCACATTTATCTGGCTGGACACACACAGGCAGATACAAATCTTTCATACAATCTAAGGAGTGTGGAGCAGACAAGTGATCCCCACACCCCTCAGAGGATCCCCCAAGTGATCCTTCATTCTAGAATCCTGGTGTGATGACTTCTTCCACTGCCCCCCCACCCCTGCACACATGACTTAGGGCAGATTGGCTGAAGTGTGTGATGTGAGTGATGTGCCGGGGGCAGTCATACACATGTAATGGAATGTGATTATGAGTGTTATTGTGAAATGCCTATTTCTAATATAATCACATAAGTATAAGTGCTTATTTTCTTATACTCAGCTATTAGCCTTAATCATGCTCAAATTAGATGTCTGCTTCTTCTTTCATGTGAAACAGAACTGCAAGAGTTAAAGTACAAAGAACAAAGTTAAGAAGATTGCACCTATTTTCAGGCCTATGAGGCTACACTCAAGACAAACAGGAACTGAAAATAAGACACCGTAATTAGCTATGATAGTCTGCTATCTCCTTATACAGATATAACCCAGCAAAGCTTACATTTCATCACGATACTGAAAATGTATAATTTGTGGTTTGTACACGCTTATTTTATTTGATATTTGATTTGATAACGAAATATCCGGCTCTCAATATATCATTTTGAGCCCAGGAAATAAACGACAGAAGTAGCAAACTTACTGAATGTGTCTGTGTCAGTCATTTGTGGTTAAATGTGCACATTTTCACATCGAAGGTTAATTTGGCCAGGGGGACAGAAACAAGGGTACCGAGCGGTTCTGTTCGGTCCAAAACATTTTGGCACCCAACGTGGGGCTCGAGATTTTGGCCCAAAAGGAAGCCGTACTTAGAGGACGCTGAAACAGAATCAAATACGGGCGGAGCAGAGCCTGATCAACTCTGGAGAAAACGGTAAGACACTTTTTAATAATTTGTCTGCTGTTTGATCCGCATCCGTATTTGGTTAATTTCTGTCTCCGCATCGGCTTCCCGCGGTCCACAAAGACAGGTATATATCTTGTCTCGAGCCTATTTATATAGTACGAACATGCAATTGTTTCTGACCCGCCTGTATTTGGAGTATATTGTGTTTTGTTTTGTCGATCGATCGTGTTGTGTGACGGCTGTTGTGAATGAGGGATTGATTATATGTTCACGGATGGAATTGACGTGGTTAAACTTCTCTTGAGGATTGATATCAAGAGAGGGCGTCGGGACGCGGTAAACTCCTCCTGGGACAAATAATAGTGCGGTAAAGCACGGGTGCGGTAAAGCACGGGTTACCAGGAAAGGGGGCATCAAATTACGCCCAGCGGTGGCATGGGGATCCCGTGAGGATCTGATTAAGTCCAGAATTCACTCCAGTCGTCACATCAATTGTTGTTGGTAATGTCATGTCCTAGATGTGTCTGTTGGCTGTTATTTGGCATTAATGAGGAGGCCCGGGGCTTGTTCACAAAGGTAGAGCCAGGTTATAAGAGATCTATTCTTGGTTACAAACCTCTAGTGCCAGAGGTCCCCTAAGTAATGGTATTCAGATTGAATGTACATTATCCAGTGAAATTTTCAGTTGGTAAGAAATTGGGAGTTATTGAGGCTGAGGCTAGGATAAGAGGACAGGGAAGTAAAAGTTGTCCCCTGCAACCACAGCAGCCAGAAGATTACGAGGAGGCAGAGAAAGCCAGAGTGAGGAGTTTGGGTTTGAGTTGGGACGTGTAGAAGACGTTTAAAATGGTTCACTGAGTACTAGCTGTTGACTTGCTGTGTTTTGTCTGGTCTGTTTCATGTCTCCCCTTTTGCAGATTTTACAGAGATCTCTTCACTTCCTCATCCTCCACAACACCCTGTCACTGCATATCTTCATTTCTTTTCTGTTTTACTTCAACCTTTCATGCTTTCCTCTCCTTCTATTCAATTCAAGAATTGTGTGAAATGGGAAATAAGTTAATTGGGCCCACAGAGGGCAGTTTGGCTTGTAATTTGGTATTAGAACAGGAGGGAGAGGATTCTGTAAAAAAAGGAAAGAAATTAGTGAGTGTGTGGAATTTGGGTGGGAGATTACAAGTAGATGAATGGTGTACTGTTTTTTGAAACGTAAATAAGGTCTGTTGTCAGATTATGGGTTGCTACAGGCAGCAGATGCTTGGTTTAAAGTTGCAAATGCTATTCATGAAGAAGAGGGTGGATGGAACCAAAATGGCCACATAGTGTACGTGAACAAGAAAACTAGAAAAGAGGAAGCTAAGTAGTCAGCCACCGCCATATAATGGCGTCTGGTCCCCAAGTAGACACTGCCCTTCGTCTACCGCCCCTCTGTTCTAAGTGACACCTCCCCCTGTGGCAACACGCCCTATGCCACCGCCCTATGCAACCACCTACACCAAAACCCACCCACATGTTTCCAGTGATGGTGCATAGTAGCAACCAATGTAGCATTTTAATTAACCACTTCCCGCCCGCCCTATAGCGGATTGACGTCCGGGAAGTGGTTGTGTTATCCTGACTGGACGTCATATGACGTCCAGCAGGATAACATGCCGCAGCGCGCCCCCGGGGGCGCGCATCGCGGCGATCGGTGGAGCGGTGTGTCAGTCTGACACACCGCTACACGGATCTTGGTAAAAAGCCTCCGGCGGAGGCTCTTTACCACGTGATCAGCCGTGTCCAATCACGGCTGATCACGCTGTCAATAGGAAGAGCCGTTGATCGGCTCTTCCTCACTCGCGTCTGACAGACGCGATTAGAGGAGAGCCGATCGGCGGTTCTCCTGGCAGGGGGGGTCTGTGCTGATTGTTTATCAGCGCAGCCCCCCCTCAGATCACCCCACTGGACTACCAGGGATGCCACTAGGACCACCAGGGAAGGGGCAACATGTGGATGGCCAGGTATGTACCCCATGGCCATCCACATGTGCCCAGTGTGCCCAGTCAGTGCCCACAAATGGGCACTGATTGGCACCATTATGTTGCAGTGATGCCCAACAATGCCACCCTTAGGGGCATCACTGCAAACAACCAGTGCCGTCAGTGCCACCCATCAGTGTCCATTCATGCCACCTGTCAGTGCCCATCCGTGCCCATCAGTGCCCATCTATCAGTGCCCATCCATGCCCATCTGTGCCAACTATCAGTGCCACCCATAAGTAACCATCAATGCCACCTATGAGTGCCCATCAATGCCACCTATGAGTGCCCATCAGTGCCGCCTATAAGTGCCCATCTGTGCCACCTATGAGTGCCCATCAGTGCCGCTTACCAGTGCCACCTATCAGTGCCCATCAGTGCCGCCTATCAGTGCCCATCAGTGCCGCCTATCAGTGCCCATCATCAGTGCCCGTCAGTGCCACCTCATCAGTGCCACCTCATTGGTGCCACCTCATCGGTGCCCATCAGTGCCGCCGTATCAGTGCCAGTCAGTGCCCGTCAGTGCAGCCATATCAGTGCCCGTCGTTGAAGAAGAAAACGTACTTATTTACAAAAAAATTTTAACAGAAACAAAGAAAAACTTGTTTTTTTTCAAAATTTTCGGTCTTTTTTTATTTGTTGCGCAAAAAATAAAAACCGCAGAGGTGATCAAATACCACCAAAAGAAAGCTCTATTTGTGGGAACAAAATGATAAAAAATTTGTTTGGGCACAGTGTAGCATGACCTCGCAATTGTCATTCAAATTGCGACAGCGCTGAAAGCTGAAAATTGGTCTGGGCGGGAAGGTGTCTAAGTGCCTGGTATTGAAGTGGTTAAATATATAATTTAGGTATAGGATGTATTGAATATTTCTGAATATTTCAGTCAGAGTCTGAATTTATTTTGGTTTTAATTGTGTTTAAGTTGTATTAGCAAAAGAGGAAGTTTATGTATTCTAGGCATTATGCCAGAAGAGCAAAAGAGGAAGTGCTTTCTTTGCTTAAATCTATGTGCTGAGCGTTTTGTATTCTAAAAAAAAAAAAAAAAGAAGACTCAGTATCTAATTAGAATGTTTAGAAAGGAAGATAAATATCTATGTTGTGGAGATCGGCTGGACCGAGGCTCCCTATAAAAAATTATTCTGTATGGAGATGGTTCACATCTCTACTCTAAAACGCCTGAAGTCAATATGTGTACAAGAAGTTTACTGATTTGGGTTTTAGTGTGCTGAACAAAGCGCATAGACACATGTTAGCTGCCGCATTTATTTCAGGTCTTAAAGAGTCAATCTGAAAGGGTTTGAGTATAGAGAACCCACAACCTTTGAGCTTGAGACGTTGTTATTAGTAGTTATTAGGTCCAGAATCCTCACAGAACAGTAGAAAGTAGCTCCTCTCATGATGGCCTCTGACAGACCCTATCTGCGCCCACCAGTACCAACTCCATGTGTCTGCTTGCTACAACTGCGAAAGACCCAGCCACTCCAGAAGGGAATATCGAAGCCCATGGAAATTCACCCACAGCCCCCCAAACCCCAACCACAGTCAAACTGGGCTGTACAGAACCAGTCACACTCGTCGCCAAGAATCTCAGGACCCACCTCACCAACCACCACACCCCACTCCGGAACACATGGACCTTCTCCGCTAGGATTCCAGCAAGCCTGTGTCACCTGCCCCTGTCATGACACAGGTGCAGTCCGGTCCGTAATCAGGGCAGAAGAATTACCCGATACCTCATTCCTATCGGACATTAACATAGCATGTGTAGGGGTTGATGGAATGATCAGAAAGAGCCCGTTGACCCGCCCCCTGCAAGTCGGCAACTTTCCTGACTTATTAACGAGATTTGTGGTCTCATCCACATGCCCCCTGAACCTACTAGGAACTGATGTTTTGTCCAGGCTCCAAGCCTCCATCTCCTTCCAACCTGATGGTGGTGTTCTGATCATCTCACCACTGGCCATCGATGACGCATCGGCACTCTGCTCCATCCCACTCCTGTTATCCCTGAACCCAAAAGACGAACCTAAAGTCCCCGAAGAAGTTTTGGATCGGGTCCCCACATGCCTATGGTCCACAGGGCTGGAAGACATAGGACATTTGAAAGTTCCGCCAGTCATGGTACAACTGAAGCCTGGGGCTCCCCTACCCAGAAAACCACAATACCCCTTGAAGCCTGCACAACCGGAATTCATCTCAAGACAAGTTGAGGCTCTTCTGTCAAATGGAGCCTTGGTACCCTGTACATCTCCTTGCAACACACCACTGTTCCCAGTGAAGAAGCGAACCGCAAAAGAGGAACCAGAAAAGTACAGGATGGTACAAGACCTCAGAGCAGTGAATGAAGCTACCATCCTGGAGACCCCCACCGTCCCTAATCTCCACACGTTGCTAGCAGAGCTACACCTGGACTGTTATGCCCCAAGGGATGAGACTACATCCAGATGTTGTAATTCTCCAATATGCAGATGACTTCCTGCTGTGTGCAGATTCCTTCGGTGACGCCTCCATATTCTCAGAAAGTCTCTTCCACTACCTGGTTGAGCAAGGTTGCAAGGCCTTAAAAAGCAAAAAGTCGAGAAAGTATGTGATTTTCCCAGGCCTCTGCATCTCCCAAGGCACCTGACATCCCACTGAAGAAAGAGTTGCTGCAATCAAGGGCATCCCTTTGCCTCAAGGTCGAGCAATCCCTTTATGATGCCCTGAGATCTGACCCTTTCCTGCTTTCTCCAGAAGCTGTGGACAATTTTGAAACCCTGAAGGAGATCCTCTCAGCAGCCTCTGCTTCTGGACTAAAAGACTTTCAAACTGTTTGTCTCAGAGAGGCAAGGACATGTCACAGAAGTTTTGGCTCAGGCCTATAATAACAGACTCAGGGTATCACTCCTGCCAACTGGACTCAGTGGCCAAGGGGGGACCCTACTGCCTCAGAGCCGTCTTTGCAGCCCAAGTTCTCTTGGACAAGGCTGCGGACCTCGTCTTGGGTCACCCCTTAATCCTTCTTGCTCCTCATGACATCACTGCCATCCTGAACCAGATCCAACCCAGACACCTGTCTTCACAAAGGCACCTCAGACTCCAGTGTGCCTTACTTCTCCCTGACAACATCACCATTCCCCGATGTGATACCCTCAACCCATCCACTCTACTTCTCCTTCTCGAGGGGGGAACCTCTGTGGAAGATGATGACCACTATACCGCCCATTACTGTTTTGAAGTGATGAAGATGGAGACATCACACCTGCCGACAGTCAGTGAAACTGCCCATGAAAATCCTGACCTGACAATCTTTGTGGATGGTTCCAGATATGCAGATGATGCTGGGCGGTACCATACAGGATATGCAGTTACCACAGAAGACACGGTCCTCCAAGCTTTAGCGTTAACCCCCTCCATGTCTGCACAAGAAGCAGAGTTGCAGGCCCTAACTATGGCATGCAAGTTGGCAGAAGGAAAACAAGCTAACATCTACACAGACTCAAGATATGCTCTGGGAGTGGCCTGCGATTTTGGGATCATCTGGAAAACTAGAGGATTCCTGACAGCAGCAGGAACTCCTGTAAAACACAGCACAGCTATCAAGAACCTGATGGATGCCTTACTGCTCCCAATGCAGGTGGCCATACTTAAAGTAAAAGCACACGGCAAACTGGTTTCCCAAGAAGCACGAGGCAATTATCTGGCAGATACTGCCGCAAAGCAAGCTGTAGATGTAACGCGAGAAGTGGTCAGCAGAGTGAATGCACCTATCCTGGATGACCCAATAGACAGCCCTGAAGAGACAACACAAACGACCATGATTCTACAAACCCCTCCTGTGAACAGGACTCACCTCAAGGAGCAACAAGAGACAGCTGGGGAAAGAGAGAAGAAAAAGAAGTGTGGATCAGAAAGGAGCCACAGAAGTTGAAGAAATCATGGAATTAAACAAGAGACTGCGTCTGCCACGTAGACCGGAAGCTTACCCTGTCACCATGACGGCCAAGACCACAGCTAAAAGACTTTTAACAGAATTAGTGTGCAGATATGGTGTCCCAGAGGTTATAGAGAGTGATCGGGGGCCGGCTTTCACGGCCTCAGTAACCAGGGAGATATGGACAGCCTTAGGGGTCACACTAGCTTTCCACACTCCATACCATCCTCAGAGTAGTGGGAAGGTGGAAAGACTAAATGGCACAATAAAGTCTAGAATGCTAAAAATGTCTCAGGAAACAGGAATGAGTTGGCCAGACAGCCTACCCATTGCCTTGTTCAGTGTCAGGTACACCCCAAGGGGAAATCATGGTTTGTCACCCTATGAGATATTGTTTGGTTCAGCCCCCAGACTGGGTTGTTACTTTACACAACAGTTGCAGCTGCAATCTGATGTATTAACTGATTATGTGACTGCCTTATCTCGAGAATTAACCCGTATCCATGCGAAAGTGTTTTCTTCCATTCCAGATCCTGAGTTAGACACAGGATCGCACAAGTTGGTCCCTGGTGATTGGGTCCTGATAAAGAAGTTTTTGAGGAAACATACCCTTGAACCCAGATATGATGGTCCTTTCCAAGTCCTTCTGACAACCACCACATCAGTAAAAGTGGCCTGAAGGAACTCGTGGATACACGCCTCTCACCGCAAGTCCCGTGCCCGAAGAAGAGGCTGAGGAGACCAAACCATGATCCTGCTTATCCTTTTTGTCATAATCTTTGCTCAGGCCCATAAGGTGGCCATTAAACAGGAAAATGGTATAACTCAATTCTGGTACAACTCATCCAACGCCCATGTTGCCACGTTTATATCCCCTTATAGTAAGATACTTCCAGGTACAGATTTTAGAAACCGAACCTATGAAGGAACAATAGGTCCCATGACTGTGTATGTATGTGTTACTGACGACTACTGGGGCGACAACTGTGATTACTGGGGAGCAGTGGGTTGGAACACTGGGGACACAAACTGGGGGTATAAGCCTGAAATCGCCCAAAATAAGAAAGACAAGAATGGGAAATCACTCCTAGACAGAATGACAATCAACAAGCACACAGATCAATACTTCACAAAAGAGTTTAGACTAACCATTGAGAATCCCAGCCCAGGGGACAGTGGGACCTATGTATTGGGTCTGTGGTGGGCAAATAGGTATCCCAGCTTTAGGAAACCTTTTCAACTGAAAGACATGTTCAATAACCCAGACTGGACAGTTCCCCAATCTACATCCAGTTCGAACCCCCTAAAGCCTCACATGCAAACATTAGGAGACATGGTAGCCATAGCAGACCCTACCTTTGAGGACACCATGGCTGCTGAGACCGGTTTTTCAGATGTCAACTCATGGCTCGAATGGATGAGGTACAATGCAGGGAAACATAACAAGACTAATTGCTTTGTGTGTGGGGGGCTAAACCACATCTAGGAACAGTCCCCCTTAACATACCCCCAGAACATGAGACCTGTGTCCTTAGTTTGTTTACAAACACAGCTACAAACCACTCCCTATGTGAGCATTGGAAAAAGGAGTACCCCATAGTCACGAAAGCCCCTAAACCAGCAGACGGTATTACTATATATCCTGGCAATTATACATGTTATGGGAAGTATCACGGGGTGGGAAAACCCCTTGGGAACTTCACTGAGGGTTACTGCGAGTCTTATAGTAAGGTGTCTGCAGACCTAGTGCAGAATCAAGTCCAGTCTCTGGGAGACGTGTACTGGATCTGTGGGTGCATGAAAGTTAGAAGTAGAATGACAGGACAGTGGACAGGAGAATGTGCAATGGCTAAAACCAGAATGCCCCTGCATATTTTCTCAGAGAACCCAGAGCCAGAAGCAAGCGATGTACCCAAACCCAACAGGAAACGTAGGAGTGCCCCAGCGGGAAGCTTTGACCCCCATGTATACATAGACGCCATAGGGGTCCCAAGGGGGGTCCGAGATGAATTCAAAGCAAGAGATCAAGTAGCAGCAGGTTTCGAGTCACTGATTCCCATTATCACCGTAAACAAGAATGTAGACTGGATAAATTACATTTACTACAACCAGCAAAGATTTGTCAATTACACCAGGGACGCACTCCAAGGTCTGGCCGAACAGTTAGAGGCAGCATCACACATGACTTCCAAAACCGTATGGTCTTAGACATGCTCCTAGCTGAGAAGGGGGGTGTATGCAAGATGATCCCTGAGACAAGTACATGCTGCACTTACATCCCAGACAACACCGGCCCAAATGGTAAAGTGACTTTAGCCATCCAAAAACTAGAGAATCTGTGCAAAGAATTAAAACAGAATTCAGGGCTCACCAACCCATGGGACCAGTATTTTACCTGGATAAAAGGAGAATGGCAGGGACTACTGACCCAGATAGGGATAGCCGTCCTGACAATAGCTGCCATAATCTGCTGTGTCTTCCCCTGTATTAAGAAGTGTGTAGAAAAAGCTTTTGACCAAAATACCCCCACATTCGTGAACCAAGAGATCCCAGATGATGACGACGATGTCTATGTAGGGCTTGATGAAACCCATGATGAAAGTTACACATTACACTCCGTTACAGTCACCCTTCCCCGAGATGCAACACCGTAGGGCTATAGGGACAGATAGCACCTGGCGGAATTTCCCCAGCTGTATTGAGGGGGGTGGTGAGCTAGTTACAGCCCTTTCTCTACATACAGCTTAAAAGAGTTGCAGTCAGTGAAATGAGCCGGGTGGAAATGACAGGTTGTTCTCCAGTGTGAGGGACAGTTTTAGGAAATATGCATTTCAAGGGGGGACTGTAATGGAATGTGATTATGAGTGTTATTGTGAAATGCCTATTTCTAATATAATCACATAAGTATAAGTGCTTATTTTCTTATACTCAGCTATTAGCCTTAATCATGCTCAAATTAGATGTCTGCTTCTCCTTTCATGTGAAACAGAACTGCAAGAGTTAAAGTACAAAGAACAAAGTTAAGAAGATTGCACCTATTTTCAGGCCTATGAGGCTACACTCAAGACAAACAGGAACTGAAAATAAGACACCGTAATTAGCTATGATAGTCTGTTATCTCCTTATACAGATATAACCCAGCAAAGCTTACATTTCATCACGATAATGAATATGTATAATTTGTGGTTTGTACACGCTTGTTTTATTTGATATTTGATTTGATAATGAAATATCCGGCTCTCAATATATCATTTTGAGCCCAGGAAATAAACGACAGAAGTAGCAAACTTACTGAATGTGTCTGTGTCAGTGATTTGTGGTTAAATGTGCACATTTTCACATCGAAGGTTAATTTGGCCAGGGGAACAGAAACAAGGGTACCGAGCGGTTCTGTTCGGTCCAAAACACACACATACAGATCCCTGTCTGCCAGATACAATCACTTCCACACACTGACAATAATCTGCATTAGGGAGGAGCTCCGTGTCTGAACAGAAGATTGGATGAACACTGGCTCCTCCCACATTCTTCTGAACATCTAACATTTACGGCATTTGGTGCAGACGAATGTGACGTCTTCTGGCTGTCACTGGTTTCTAGGGAAGCAACGGCTGCCTGCAACAGCTGCTTCCTTAGCAACCGACGACTTTACCCTGTCCATTCACTTACATGGCCACGTAGGCAAATGGGTGGGGCATAGATCATGACATCATTGTCTGAATATGACCATATCTGGGCAATGATGTCACCACTATCCCCGCCCCTTCCTTTATGAAGCTGATGACAGCTCAGGATGCTATCAGTCAGCAAGTGTTACTGCCAGAGAACGCTCCTGTGTGGCGGGTCATTGGGGGTATTGGGGAGTCAGTGGGGGGTTGGGATTGTGATTGATGATGGATTTACGAGAGACTTTTTGGTTTGTTTTTTTCTCTAAATAAAGGATATTGATAGTTTTTATTTTCTGTGAATGAGTAGAGGTGCCATGTACTATGTTCCCCAAACTCATTCTTCGGGGGGGGTATCTGGGCAATTCCATATTCTGATATGCCCTCATGCCCGCCAACCCCCACATCCACCAGGCCAGGGCTGTGAGGATGAGGTCCTTTTCCTCATTAACATGGGGACAAAGTGCTTTGCCTTGGGGGTCCTACCTGGGAAGGCACCCCATTTTGAGGGCACATGGTCTGGTATGGTTCAGGAGAAGGGGGGAGCTTCACACACACCCCTCCCCCTTTCCTGGTCAGCCAGGCTGCATGCTTGGATTAAGGGTTTAGTATGGAATTTCTGGGGGGACACCCTTTTTTTGTGTGAGGTCCCCCCTTAATATCCATCTTACACTCAGAAGGTCTGGTATGTATTTGGGGGGCTCTATACATTTTTCATTCTTGCTGTAGGACGGGCTATCAGTTTAAATTGCCATATAATGACATTTCATTGGCAGCATCTTTTTTTAAAGAGCACACAGACCCTCCAAAGGTCCCTCAAATGCATAGAAGAACCTCGGGGGGTCTGTGTACTGTTTTGGTCATTTTAAGTGTATGAGTATTATCTCAGTTATCTGTATGAAGACATGTCTGATGAAGGAAACTAAGAGGTCTACTTATAGAAAATTCATGGGATGAATGTGACAATCACTCATCCAGCCATTACATATACTGGCCATAATGTAGCAAAGTGATTTCCTATGATGGTCAGCTCCATCTAGTGACCATAATGGGGTATTTTTCCTGACATACCTCCATTAGTAAAAATAGCACAATACTGCATTATGCCCACTAGATGGAGCCAAGGAAATCAGTGTATGAAATAAAATACATGCAATATTCATCACAGCTGGGTGAATGTCGGTCATAACCGTTCAACTATTTTTTTTTTTTTTTAAACAGACCTCTAAGTGTTTGAAATTTTACACCACAAAATGTAATCAGCCAATGAAAGGTAATGACTCCATTTTTATTTTTCTCCTGCTATCAATGGCCAACACGGTACAACACTTCATCCATGTCTTTGGTGATCTCTGATCTCCTTATGAACTCAGATGTACAATTCCCATTGCCTGACACCCGGGACATGCAGTTCTGAGGGGTGGACCAATAAGTATTTTTTGTAACATTTAGCCCTGCTGTGGGCAAGCAAGGAGCAGGTTTACTTGTCGGATGGAAACATTCGGGTGGCTGAGCAAAAAAGTGCCCCCACCCCGACATACACCCGCTATATATCCCGGGCTCCTCTTGCCCATCTGTGGACCCGGGACCGGCATAGCGGGTGATGATGGGTAGAGGGGAGGGAGGAGAGAGGACACACATCCACCCCTTCTTCTTCCTGACCCAGAAGTGACATGTATGACATCACTTCCAGGTCCCTGGTGACAGTTTCCTGGCAATCAAGGCTGGGAAAGAATATAATGCAGTGTGATCTGTATTACATTACATTCAGTGGAGCACAAGGGAGACATTGGGGGTCTTTTAGACCCTGGATGTCTCATTAAAGAGAACCTGTCACCAAAAAATCATCACATAGGGGACTTTTTGTCCTCCATGTCAGTGTTTCTCAACCTTTTTTCAGCCAAGGCGCTCTCTAAAATTATGGACAGTCTTGAGGCGCCCTCCAAAATTATGGACAGTCTTGAGGCGCCCCAATCTAAAATCTAAAATCTATTCTAATAGTTCTAGATAATGCCACAACATCAATACATATAGGACACTCAACATTATAAGTGATTTATTCTTCCAAAGCAAATACATTTTTTGCAAACTGGTACTGACTAGTATTCCAATGTTTCTCTTCCCCCTCAGTTTTTCTCCATCACTCAGCTAATGAGACCCCAAAGCTGATGGAGAGAGGCGGGGGAGGGTCACACAAGGATGATATTCAGACAACTGACATCCTCCTTATCAGCTCATGATGTCATTGGTCATTAGGAGGTTGGCAGCTAGAAGGTTGTAATGGTGTACAATGAAAACCTGAGGCTTTGTGTAACTAAAAGGCTTCATCCACCCTCCGGCTTGTATACAATTTTGGGGGGTTGGTCGGCATTATGACAAGGCGCCCCTCATGGCACCCTGGTTGAAAAAGGCCGCTCTGTGATGAAAAATTCTTTTTTTTTAAATTGTACAAAATTAAATTTAAAGCCAGGCACATAACCCCTCCCTCCCAAAAAAAATCTGAGGACCCACCCCCACATATACACATGTACAAACATAATTAGGGCACCTACACCTGAAAACATTGATTGCGATACACAAGTTACATATCGCCATACACACCGGAATGAGAGTAATAATTCTATCACCAGACCCCCTCCGTAACACTAAACTGATGACCTATAGGAGGCTTTTAATGTGTCACCTATAGAAAATATAGGGCACTGAAGTTCGTCACCATTTCACAGGCGCACACAAATTTAAGGAGTATGCTGTCCAGTTCTGGGCACCAGTCCTCAGGAGGGACGTACTGGAAATGGAGCGAGTACAAAGAAGGGCAACAAAGCTAATAAAGGGTCTGGAGGATCTTAGTTATGAGGAAAGGTTGCGAGCACTGAACTTATTCTCTCTGGAGAAGAGACGCTTGAGAGGGGATATGATTTCAATTTACAAATACTGTACTGGTGACCCCACAATAGGGATAAAACTTTTTCGCAGAAGAGAGTTTAATAAGACTCGTGGCCACTCATTACAATTAGAAGAAAAGAGGTTTAACCTTAAACTACGTAGAGGGTTCTTTACTGTAAGAGCGGCAAGGATGTGGAATTCCCTTCCACAGGCGGTGGTCTCAGCGGGGAGCATCGATAGCTTCAAGAATCTATTAGATAATCACCTGAATGACTGCAATATACAGGGATATGTAATGTAATACTGACATATAATCACACACATAGGTTGGACTTGATGGACGTGTGTCTTTTTTCAACCTACTATGTAACTATATGTCGGGTATCTATTTACTCGGTGCAACCTCTGATTTTATATTTTACCAAAAAATTTTGTAATTTTTTGTATTTTTGTGCCCCCTAAAATGAACTTTAGTATGTTTTTTACTGAATTGTTGCGTTTCATAGACTTTTGTGATAATATTGTGTGTCTTAAAAAATTAGAACTGCCACTATTTTATTCTCTAGGGTGTCTGCTTTCAGAAAATATATCATGTTTTGGGGGTTTTATATATTCTTCAGGCCTAAAATGTTTTTTAACTCCATCCCGCCAGGCCTTTAGCAGAATGATGGCCAGGCGGGGGTTCCATTATCCTAACTGGATGTCATATGACGTCCAGAAAAATAAGCCGCTCGGGCACGTGGCAATCTGTGGTGTGGTGTGTCGTTTTGACACACCGCATCTCCAATCTCGGTAAAGAGCCTATGATGTAGGCTCTTCACCATGTGATCAGCTGTGTCCAATCAAATCTAATCACATGGTAACCATGAAGTGCCGGTTAACGGCTTTCCTTTATTCATGCTGACAAGGCGTGAGTAGAGCAGAGCCAATCAGTGACTCTCCTGACAGGGGGGGGATCTGCATGGATATTCAGCATTAATTATCATTACAGGCCCATCAGTGATGATCGCCAGTGATGACTGTAAGGAAAATGTAAGCGTAGGATAGTTTTGCCTTAACAAGATGTGGTGTGATCTGTAGAAGTAGTGTAATTGTAGATGTAGTTTAATTCTGGGTTATTAAAAATATAGTATTCAATGTCAGTCATGCACATATGTTCTTTCATTAGCATTTGAAAAGGACAGAGCCAGTTTTTCCTATGATCGAAGTGACACCTAGATGCCAATAAAAGTTCCCATTAGAGTAAACAGATTGCCAGCATCCTGAGGCTTCAAAGAAAACTGCTAGTCATCCGCAGGGGGCATTCGCAATACCCCGGCCAGTCTGTAAACTTTGATTAATATCAACAGATCTAAGGAACCTAGTTTATCTCTCATAAAAGCTAAAATATTAGCGTCAGAGAGATGAAAATAATTCCTTTTGATCGTACACCTGATGGGTTATGTGTACATGTAACTCTGTATGTTTAGCAGGTGTGGAATCCTAGAGAACCAAACAAAACCGTTATATGGCGCCTGATTGCGGCAGGCAGGCAGTAATTGGTACTGTTGCGATCCGCCTGATGCGCTGATATCGGAAATCCTATCCATGACCCAGCAATCAGCGCCGTTCTGGGCCAATTCCACTCTGGTAATTTCAGAACACAATTCATTCTGTGGGCTGAGACAGGAACACCCCCCAGGGTTGATTGGCCAAGGGCTAAAGTCCAGCCCACATCCATATTTCAATAAATTGGGTAGCCTGAGATATGGACATCGTTCTTCCACGAAGCTAGTTCGAAACTGGGGAGTTCCCACATGTTCCAGTATGCTTCTACAAGATGATAGACTTCGGTAAAGTTTATTTCTGTTTTTATCCCTTTTTATTTTCATAGCAAATTGCCAAATTGTGCGTCTTTCTGTATTTTTTGTATCTTTTTTAGTAACTCCTTTTTCTTTGTATATCTTTTATGCATTGCCCACTTTTGGGATATTAAATGATAAAATTAATAAGTGACTTCTGTGTACTAAGTTAGGACTCATATCTCTGGAGAGGTTGTTGTATTTTAGTGACTAAGTACTCGGTCTAAGTTACGTCCCAATCAGTATGCAATTGCACTGTGTGTTGGCAGATTGTAAGCTATCAGATCTGCCAGACGGAGATCTGTGTGTGTGGTGGCTCAGCAGACCAGTCTGCGGACAAACTGTTGGGTGGTGGCAGGCTATCGTTTATTGTGTGTCTGGTGTGTGGGTGTGGGGACAGTGGGAAGAGTGATTAACACCGGGGTTTAAGCTTGCAGGATAGCTGGAGGAATCCTAGAAGTGTGTAGTAATTGCTAGACTGCTCCTCAACCCTTAGAGTGCACCAGATTGTATGTAAGATTCGTATCTGCTTGTGTGTGGTCAGCTAGCTGGCTTGGAGTGGAGTCTCCCTCTAGTAGTGGCCAAAGGTAGTGCAGGCTGTGAAAGTACCACAGCCAGTCTTACATGCTCAGTATAAGTTCGCCCTTATTCCCTTAGTTCCTCATATACCCCAGTAATAGAATGCACCTCGCGGTTACCTAGTCGCTGTGGGCGTGCGTAATCTTGACAATGAAAACTAGTGCCCCACCAGTGATGCCAAGCAGTGCTCATCAGGGATGCCAATCAGTACCTCCTCATCAGTGAAAGAGAAAACATACTTATTTACACAATTTTATAACAGAAACAAAGAAAAACTTTTTTTTGATCAAATACCACCAAAATAAAGCTCTATTTGTGGGGGAAAAAAAAGATAAAAAATGTCATATGGGTACAGTGTTATATGACTGTACAATTGTCATTCAAAGTGTGAGAGCGCTAAAAAATTAAAATTGTCCTGGGCAGGAAGGGGGAAAAAGTGGCCGGTATTGAAGTGGTTAAACACGTGGGCAAAAAAAAAAATTTCTCTGGCAGTGAAAGGGTTAAAGAAAAAGTTCACCTTCGGGAAGATGTTACATGTTCCTGTTCCTGCAGCAGCTCAGCGATCCGATTCCTCTGTGTGACAGCAGTGCGGGGAGAAGTTCCCCGTATCGGCTGTCACTTTATGAAAAGAGTGCAGCCATGCCATTCATTCACAGAGTTCTGTCCTTTGCCGTAGTTTTCAATGAACTCCCACACCGCTGCTGAGCTCTCTGGTAGATGAGGAACAAGGAGATAGTAGATTGTCATAAGGGACAAGGAGATTGGGACCCCGATTTAGTCCCTTGGACAGGTCGTTTTTTCAAAAAATCTCCCGGAACTGTTTCTTACGTGATGAAGATCAGCCATGGAGTATATCTGAGGTGTATATCAGGGTGTGCTTCTTCCCTACATGGGAGCTGTGATATCCAGCAACATTCATATAGAAGACATTTCCCGCACTCAAGGCACTAATACATCTTGAGGGTTGTGTGGGATCCCTGATGTACAAGAAGACAGGACTTCAGTGAGGAACAATTCCCTCACTCAGGACAGGAATATGGCTTCTCCCCTGTGTGAGATCTCTGATGTGTGTAAAGATGGGACTTCTGTGAAAAACATTTCCCTCACTCAGGACAGGAATGCAGCTTCTCCCCCGTGTGAGATCGCTCATGTGTGGAAAGACTGGCCTTCCGTGAAAAACATTTCCCGCACTCAGGACAGGAATACGGCTTCTCCCCCGTGTGAGATCGCTCATGTGTGGAAAGAATGGCCTTCCGTGAAAAGCAATATGGCTTCTCCCCTATGTGAGATCTCTGATGTTTGTAAAGACTGGACCTGTGTGAAAAACATTTCCGGCACGCAGGACAGGAATACGGCTTCTCCCCCGTGTGAGATCTCTGATGTATGTAAAGACTAGACTTCTCTGAAAAACATTTCCCGCACTCAGGACAGAAATACGGCTTCTCCCCAGTGTGAAGTCTCTGATGTCTGTAAAGATCGCACTTCTGTGCAAAACATTTCCCGCACTCAGGACAGGAATACGGCTTCTCCCCCGTGTGAAATCTTATATGCACATTAAGATTAGATTCAAAACGGAAACACTTCCCGCACTCAAGACAGGAAAAGCTCTTCTCTGTTGGAAGGACGGCACCGTCCCTCACAGTCTGAGGTTCCTCAGGATAAGAGGAATACGATGATCCATCTACACTGTGTGGTGCCGGATGGACATTTGAGGTAGTCGGGTTTTCTCCTGGACTATACTGTGTGATGTCCTCATCTTCTACTTTACAGTCTGGAGACAAAGTGAGACAATCCTCTGAGGTTTTCCTCATCTCCCGTCCATCTACTAAAATAGAAATAAAAAGATTATTACTAGACATGAGCAGATTGGTTCCCCTAAACCAGGACTCCGCCCACATCAGGCAGCTTTGTCTCTGAGGATCTTACAATTTCCCCCTCAAGGTAACTAGTAAATGGGTCCTCTGATCTCCTACCAGTTCATTTCTTTATTCATGGACCTTAGTCAGAGAGTGAGGAAACAACGAGAACTGTCTTTTATAGGAGTGACAGTGATGAGGGGATTATAGGACGAGTGTCCCCACCCCTCTATCACTCATTGCCATATTCCCAACACAAGAAGTACTGCATTCCCTTATTTAGTCCATGATTTAGTCATGAATAACAGCGGGGCTGAGCCCCACCAGAGGTCAGAGAGTGAGGATGGGGGGAGAACAAACTAGATGAAAACTAGACTGATCCTGAAGACCACCATCATTGGGTTATTGATTCCTCCCTCATTATCACTTTCTGTTTAAGGTTCCAAAGTTTGAGGATGTTATCACATTATTATCATCATGTAAAAGTCTGTGCTCCAATCAAATCATCAGATATAAAATGTCCAGCTGGTAGAAAATGGGTGTAACAAAAGAGAATACATATTATGTATATATAGCAGTGGGTAGAGGGGAGAGAGCAGAAGTCAGGACTGTGTAATGTACAACATATTGTATAAGATACAACAGATAGCACTATGTAGTATCAGAATGATGTAATGTACAACATAGATTATATAGTGCAGGGTCAGGAGTATGTAATGTACAATATAAATTATACAGTGTAAGGGTCGGGACTCATAATATTGGTATTCAGTAATCAGTGGAAGATTAAATGTTTACATGAGACAAGTTGCAGAGGTCCCACACCGCTGCCTCCCATCTCCTGAGACTGCACTCAGTGACTTGGGTCTGAGACTATACAGACATATCCCTCCACCCGGCACAACCAGCAGACAACAGAGCAAGTAATCCTGGGAGAATTGTTCTGTCAGACATCTTGCCATACCCGGGTATGGGGCAGAAGACTCAAAGCACATACCCCAGGTGCCTAGATCTAGTAACATCTATGGTGAAAATAAACATTTTCCCGCCAGCTGAACCCCAGAATCTCCATAAATCCAGTCTAGATACATAAATTGTGTCTGCAGCACAGAGAAGGAAGATTATCCGAGAGAAATACAGGAATACAGGACAGGGAACACAGCTCAGGAAAGTGACCAGGGTATTACAGGCTGATATCACCCAGTCCCCGCCCTACTCTGGACCAATTAGTGAGCAGTATGGGTGGAGGAATGTATTTAGTGTTAATGACCCACCTGTGCTGATCTCTGTAGGAGTGTCCTCCTCTATAAATGTCCCCGTTATTCCATCCTCCTCCATAGACTGCTGATCATCCCTCACATACCTCTCTTCTTCTTCTGCTTTAACCTCAAATTCTATATCGATTGGATCTCCACTCTAAATCAAGAAAATGAGAGAAAATATCATCTGTAAGATATAAGATTTATTATTGTGACATCACATATAAAATCCACACATTGTCTCCATGAGTCTGTGTTTTATAACCTCCGTCCCACAAACCTTGTAACAGTGAGGGATGGTGTGATCTTCCTGTGTGGAATCCCGGGAATACAGAGGATGAGGACATCTCTCTGGTGGGTTCCTGGTATTTGGTGGCTCCATCATATCCTTGTGTCCTTCTGAAAACTCCTCCATCACTCCATACTCCTCATCCTCCTCTTTATACTCTTCTTTAACAAAAATTTTATAATCCCCGAGGATTCCACTCTGAAAATATAATAAAACATTCATTGTAACAAACATGCTGTGTATAAATTCATATCTATCAATAATTGTCAATCATCTACCTGATGATGGTGAGGGATGGTGTGATCTTCCTGTGTGGAATCCCGGGAATACAGAGGAAGGGGACATCGCTTTGGTGGGTTTCTGTTTTTTTGTTCAGAAAGCGAATACGAATGATCCAACATCACTAAATGTTGGTTTGCTATTTTAATATAACTTTCCTCAGACTCTGCTGAGGGAAAGTCAAAATGTCCAGTTTGTGTACCAACCTCGGCATGTTGGACACTTTTAGGTTTTGTGGATTGGTGACAATGGCATTTGCACATTATATTGCTGCTTGAATCCGATTGTGACATTACCGCTCTCATGAATTCAGTTCTTGCTCTTTTGGTCAGTCTTCTTTTCCAGTTCTCTTCTGAAGATTTGTTTGTTGCAGTTTGTGGAAATAGCGTTGGTATCGCACCCGGTTTCAGTTTTCTTTTTGTACCTTGCATAACAAAGCACTCATTACTGAAGTGCACCGAACACATTCGGAATCTATCTCCATGTTGATCTTCATTTATAAGTTTTGTGAACTCATCAATCATTTTTGGGTCCATTCCTGATTTTTCTAACCAAACTTTAATTAGAGTGTTATCTTTAGGAAATCTGAAAAAGGAAATATCTGCAGGAGTACTTTTTTTACCGGTGCCATTGGGACAAGTTTGTGCAAAACATTTTGGCATTTTTCTGTAAAAAAAAAAAAAATATATTATTTATCCAAGATAAAATATGTTCTCTTTTTATAACATCATTTTACAAACAAATAAAATATTTATATTTATTAGATCATAATATATATATATATATATATATATATATATATATATATATATATATATATATATATGATTTCTTTATTTTTATTTTAACAAAAGGAAAATGAAGAGCCTCTTCCATAATTAACATACATCACCTGTATATAAGCAACCAACAACATATCATCAACTTCAATATCGTTTAACCTTGACGTTGAATCTGGGGGAATAGCAAAAACAGGAAATATCTCCATCTATATTCCACTTTCCAAATTGCTAACCAAACCTGGTCAAGGGGGAACACAACCCCTGATTCATGACCCGGCACAGCAACTACCCCCCCCCCCCCCCCCCTAATGTTCCAGAAATAGCAGCTAATATCCCACTATTCCCCTCCTTTCCTTTTTATGCCCCCTCCCCCCCACCCTAAAAGGAAAAAAAAAAAAACAACGAAACCTACAAGGAGAATCCCCCCCAATTCCACCTCCCTCCCCCCCTGCTGCCAAAAGACTCCCCTCTTCTCAATTTAAGTTATACTAAAGGACTCATGTCCTCCTTCCTCATCTCCTGGGGGTCACATCAATAAGTTTTCATACTTCCTCTGAAGAAACAAAAAGATTCCATGGCGACCATGTTTGCATATAGATTTCTCATTTTTGTTGAGACGTCCAGTCTAGATCTTCCATTCGGTTTACTTCCTCTACCTTCCTAAGCCACATTCACACTGTGGGGTGCTGTGTCTGTTTCCAAGTAAGGGGGATACGGGCTTTGGCTGGATTCAATAAGTGGCACAAGATGGACTTCCTGTATGTTTTAGCTGGGATTTCGGATAAATGCAATAGGAAGAAGGCCGGGTCTTCCAGGATTTCAATATCACTGAATTTTTACATGATCTCCTGGACCTCTTTCCAAAATTTCCTAATTCTAGGGCAGGGCCAAAAAATATGTAATATAGACCCCCTGTTCCCTCTGACAGCGCCAGCAACCATCCGGTATGTTCGGAAAGCATTTGTGAAGTATAGCTGGGGTTCTGTACCAATGGGAGATGATCTTATAATTTGTTTCCTGCATTTTCGTACAGGTAGCTGTTTTAAATATGGAATGTATTATATTGGTACTTTGACCTGCCGAGAAGGTTCTACCCAAATCCAGTTCCCCTTTTCGTAAAAAAGGCAACTGGTAATTCTCCGTTGGTTTTGACCAATAAAGCATACATCTTAGAGAGCGTATGCAAAAGTGGTCCTTTTTCCATACAATACTTCTTAAATGGCAGCAGGCTGAGGTCCAAGGATTCAGGAGGACCCATAGTATGTAAGAAATGTCTAAATTGTACCGCCCGCCAAAAGTCTAATTGAAAAGGGCCATTTCTGTCTGTCAGTTCCTGAACCGTAGGCCAAGATCCTGCTCTTAAAAAATGCGAGGCCTGATATAATTCCCGCTTTATCAATATCTCAAAGGATCCCTTCCGTAGACCTAAAATGAATTGTGGGTTCCCCCGGGAAAGGGACCAGGGGTGAATCCCTTAAGGATAACCCTTGGCAAAAAGACTATTGCATATGCGTAATGTTGGTTCTATGGTTGGGTGTGACTTGGTCATGGATGGGAGATCACTGAAACACCATGGTGCCCTATGCAGTAACTCCCTACTCTGTGCTTGTTCTAATCTTGGCCAGATCTTTAAATCCCCATGTCAGCACCAGTCAATCATTCGACTTACTAGGGCTGCCTGATAATATTTGTACATATCGTCGGATCGCTAGCCCCCGTATTGTTTTGTCAACGTCAAGAGTGTCCTTCTAATCCTTGGATGTCTATGTGCCCAAATAGATTTTGTGAATAGTGTGTGGATATTTCTAATATATATATTAAAATAAAACATGGACAAAAAAGTATCATGACAGTCTTTTCATTTTACTTTGCTTGACAGTCTTAGTCCATAAAATGACATTTAGAGTTGGCCCACTACATGCTGCTATAACAGTATATACTCCACTAGTATGTATGTGTATATATACACACATATATATACACACACACACACACACACATATAATTCGCTAATAAAGTTACATTAAAAAGTGCTAAAGATTAAAAATGTATTCATACCATTCAAAGGTATATCAGCTGTTGATATTCTATACGTAGAATTAAAACCAAAAGATATTTTAAATAATTTAATTTATTATTGTGAATTGTTAATTCCATATTTATAAAACAGTGTTTCAATGTTTTATTCATATAGATTTAACAAAATATTTTTTTTATAACCAAAAAAGTATTCTCTGTGTAATTATTCTAATGTTGAAATAACATCAGATTTGGGTTTGCATAAAAAAATATTTAAAATATTTTTTTTGTTTTACAGAACTAATAGTCAAAAAAAAATCTAATACTTACAGTAATCAGACACATACCTGGATACATGATAATCAATTTATTTTAATATTAATGACATCAAGAGATCAAGAGAGAGGAAAAGGGAGAGATATATATATAGAGAGAGAGGAGAAAGAGAGAGGAGAAAGAGAGAGGAGAGAGGAGAAAGAGAGAGGAGAAAGAGAGAGGAGAGAGGAGAAAGAGAGAGGAGAAAGAGAGAGAGAGGTGAAAGAGGATAAAGAGAGAGGAGAGAGGAGAAAGAGAGAGGAGAGAGGAGAAAGAGAGAGGAGAGAGGAGAAAGAGAGAGGAGAGAGAGAGAGAGAGAGAGAGAGAGAGAGAAGAGAGAGGAGAGAGAGAAAGAGAGAGAGAAGAAAGAGAGAGATGCAGAGAGAGAGAGATGCAGAGAGAGAGAGAGAGGAGAGAGAGAGGTGCAGAGAGAGAGGGGAGAGAAGAGAGAAAGAGAGAGAGGAGGGGGAGAAGGGAGGGGGAGAGAGAGAAGAGGGGGGGAGATAAAGAGGGGGAGGGAGGGGGAGAGTAGAGAGGGGGAGGGAGGGAGGAGTAGAGAGGGGGAGGGGGAGAGAGAGAGATGCAGAGAGAGAGGAGAGAGAGAGATGCAGAGAGGGAGGAGTGAGAGAGAGAGGGGAGGGAGAGAGAAGAGAGAGAGGAGGGAGGAGGTGAAGGAAGAGAGAGGGACGAGGGAGAGAGACAAAGAGAGAGAGAAAAGGGAGAGGGGGAGAGAAAGAGAGAGAGGCGGGGAGGAGTCGGAGGAGGAAGAGCGAGAGGAGAGAGGGATGAGGGAGAGAGAAAGAGCAAGAAGAGAGAGAGGAGAGAAGGAGGAGGAGGAGGAAGAAGAAGAGAGAGAGGAAGGAGGAGGTGAAGGAAATGAGTGAATTTTCGAGAGTGAGTGAGAGGAGAGAGGGACGAGGGGGAGAGAGAGGGATGAGGGAGAGAGGGGGGGGGAGAGACAGGGATGAGGGAAAGAGGGGGGGAGAGAGACAGAGAGAGAGAAAAGAAAAGAGGGAGAGGGACAGAGAGAAGGAGAAGAGAGGGGGAGGGAGGGAGAGGGGAGGGAGGAGGAGTAGAGAGGGAGAGAGAGAGAGAGAGAGATGCAGAGAGAGAGGAGAGAGAGAGAGGGGAGGGAGAGAGAGGAGAGAAGGAGGAGGAGGAAGAAGAGAGAGAGGAAGGAGGAGTTGAAGGAAGAGAGAGGGACGAGGGAGAGAGAGGGACGAGGGAGAGAGACAAAGAGACAGACAAAAGGGAGAGGGGGAGAGAAAGAGAGAGAGGCGGGGAGGAGCCGGAGGAAGAGCGAGAGGAGAGAGGTACGAGGGAGAGAGAAAGAGCAGGAAGAGAGAGAGGAGAGAAGGAGGAGGAAGAAAAAGAGAGAGAGGAAGGAGGAGGTGAAGGAAGTGAGTGAATTTTCGAGTGTGAGTGAGAGGAGAGAGGGACGAGGGGGGAGAGAGAGGGATGAGGGAGAGAGGGGGGGGGGGAGAGAGAGAAAAGAATAGAGGAAGGGGGACAGAGAGAGAAGGAAGAGGAAGAGAGGGGGAGGAGGAGGAAGAGAGGGAGAAGGAGGAGGAAGAGAGGGAGGAGGAAGAGAGGGAGGAGGAGGAGGAGGAGGAAGAGGGGGAGGAGGAGGAGAAGGAGGGAGAGAGGGGGGAGGGAGAGGGGGAAAGAAAAGAGAGAGGATAGAGGGAGAGAGAGGAGGAAGAGAGGGAGGAGGGAGAGAGGGAGGAGGAGGAGGAAGAGAGGGAGGAGGGAGAGAGGGAGGAGGGAGAAAGGGAGGGAGGAAGGAGAAAGGGAGGGAGGAGGTAGGAGGGGAAGGAGGAGAGAGAGGAGGAGGGAGAGAGAGGGGGAGAGAGAGAGAGAGAGAGAAAGAGACAGAGACACAGAGAGAGAGAGAAAGAGAGAGGGGGCACAGAGAGAGGGGAGAGAGAGAGAGAGAGAAAGAGAGAGAGGGGGGGGGTGGGGGAGGAGGGAGAGAGAAGGAGGGGGAGAGGGAGAGACAGAGAGAGAGAGGCACAGAGAGACGGGATAGAGAGAGAGTGGGGGGGAAAGAGAGAGGAAGGAGGAGGAGGAAGAGAGAAGGAGAGAGAGGGGGGGGGAATTGCGGGAGGAGGAAGAGCGAGGGGAGAGAGGGACAAGGGAGAGAGAAAGAGGAGGAAGAGAGAGAGGAGAGAAGAAGGAGGAAGAAGGCAGAAGAGAGAGAGGAAGGAGGAGGTGAAGGAAGTGAGTGAGTGAGTTTTCGAGAGTGAGTGAGAGGAGAGAGGGATGAGGGAGAGAGAGAGAGACAAGGGAGAGAGAGGGGGGGAGAGAGACAGAGAGAGAGAGAAAAGGGAGAGGGGGAGGGAGAGAAAAGAAAAGAGGGAGAGGGCGAGAGAGAGAAGGAGGAGGGAGAGAGGAGGGAGGAAGAGAGGGGGAGGAGGAGGAACAGAGGGAGGAGGAGGAGGAAGAGAGAGAGAGAGGAAGGAGGAGGAGGAAGAGAGAAGGAGGGGGGAGAGAGAGAGACACGGAGACACAGAGAGAGATGAGAAGGAGGAAGAGAGAGGAGAGAACAGGGGGGCGAGGAGGAAGAGAGAGGAGAGAGAGGGGGGAGGATGAGGAGGAAGAGAGAGAGGAGAGAAGAGGGATGGGAAGGAGGAGGGCGGAAGGAGGAGGAAGAGGAGAGAGGGAGAAGGAGGAGAAAAAAGAGGCGAGAGGGGGAGGAAGAGGAGGAGAGAGGGAGGAGGAGAGATGGATAGGAGGAGGAGGAGAGAGGAAGGAGGGAGAGGAGGGAGGGAGGGAGGAGGAAGAGGAGAGAGAGGATGGAAAGGAGAGAGGGAGGAGGGAAAGAAGAGGAGAGAGGGAGTCGGAGAGGGAGGAGGAGGAGGGAGAGGAGAGAGGAGAAGGGACAGAGTATTTTGTCTCTAACATAACACAACTTAGGCTACGTGAGGGCATAAAGTATAGGTAACACAGACTAAAACATATAAAGACATTGGTGAAGCAGAACATTATTTTTTTCAGGTACCTACCTGTCAGCTGAGGGAAACGTTGATATAAAATTCTGCTATTTTTGAAGATGTTCTGACTCCAATTTTATCTGCAATTAATAAAATATTTTTTTTCAAATACAATAATAAAAATGTTCGAAAAATACAAAGCAAATTAAAAAGACTCACATACTTGAGTGAGACAAATAAAAAGCATCATTGACATAAACCAAAATAATCTTTGAATTAAAAGCATCAGGCAATGACACAAACCATGAAATGGATATTTCCATCCTGGCAATGCACACAAAGGAATGGCACACCTCACATGACAATGATCAATCTCACTTATCAATAAATGGTATGGAGGTGATCAG
This sequence comes from Aquarana catesbeiana, assembly GCF_042186555.1. NCBI lineage: Eukaryota > Metazoa > Chordata > Amphibia > Anura > Ranidae > Aquarana > Aquarana catesbeiana. The sequence continues at coordinate 1,388,487 of NW_027362664.1, read as the reverse complement.
GGACACAATTACTGGTGTGGAGGTGATCGGGGACACAATTACTGGTGTGGAGGTGATCGGGGACACAATAACTGGTGTGGTGGTGATCAGGGACACAATTACTGGTGTGGAGGTGATCAGGGACACAATAACTGGTGTGGAGGTGATCAGGGACACAATAACTGGTGTGGAGGTGATCGGGGACACAATAACTGGTGTGGAGGTGATCGGGGACACAATAACTGGTGTGGAGGTGATCGGGGACACAATAACTGGTGTGGAGGTGATCGGGGACACAATAACTGGTGTGGTGGTGATCAGGGACACAATAACTGGTGTGGAGGTGATCGGGGACACAATAACTGGTGTGGAGGTGATCAGAGACACAATAACTGGTGTGGAGGTGATCAGGGACACAATAACTGGTGTGGAGGTGATCAGGGACAAGATAACTAGTGTGGCGTGTCAGAAATCATGAACCAGACTGAGACAGAAGTACAGTAAAATCACACTTGTTTATTAATAAAAATAAAAAGGTAAATAGAGTAAGCATAGTCAAAGAATAGCCAGAGTTCAGTAACCAGATCGGGTAATCAGCCAGGCCAGAAGTAAGGGATCCAAGTAGAGGAACAGCAAGCAGGATAAGGATCCAGAAGGGATGTCAGCAAAGCCAGTCTTTAAACAGGAACGCAGGAGATGGTTTCTTGTGATGTGACCAAGGCGAAGGCAGAGATCAAGTGAGCTGGAGGGCTTTAAGTAGGCAGGACTGATGAACAGAATCAACAACAGCAGGGTAACTGTGGAGAGAGATGGGAGCTGGCAATTAGCTGACAGCTGAGCGGCTGCGCCCAGCCCTGACATGGCGGTGATCTCGGGGACACAATTATTGGTGTGGAGGTGATCAGGGACACAATAACTGGTGTGGAGGTGATCGGGGACACAATAACTGGTGTGGATGTGATCGGGGACACAATAACTGGTGTGGAGGTGATCGGGGACACAATTACTGGTGTGGAGGTGATCGGGGACACAATAACTGGTGTGGAGGTGATCAGGGACACAATAACTGGTGTGGAGGTGATCGGGGACACAATAACTGGTGTGGAGGTGATCGGGGACACAATTACTGGTGTGGAGGTGATCGGGGACACAATTACTGGTGTGGAGGTGACCGGGGACACAATTACTGGAGGAGATCGGGGACACAATAACTGGTGTGGAGGTGATCGGGGACACAATTACTGGTGTGGAGGTGACCGGGGACACAATTACTGGAGGAGATCGGGGACACAATAACTGGTGTGGAGATGATCGGGGACACAATAACTGGTGTGGAGGTGATCGGGGACACAATAACTGGTGTGGAGGTGATCGGGGACACAATAACTGGTGTGGAGGTGATCAGGACACAATAACTGGTGTGGAGGTGATCTGGGACACAATAACTGGTGTGGAGGTGATCGGGGACATAATAACTGGTGTGGAGGTGATCGTGGACACAATAACTGGTGTGGAGGTGATCGGGGACACAATAACTGGTGTGGAGGTGATCAGGACACAATAACTGGTGTGGTGGTGATCGGGGACACAATAACTGGTGTGGTGGTGATCAGGGACACAATAACTGGTGTGGAGGTAATCAGGGACACAATAACTGGTGTGGAGGTGATCAGGGACACAATAACTGGTGTGGAGGTGATCGGGGACACAATAACTGGTGTGGAGGTGATCAGGGACACAATAACTGGTGTGGAGGTGATCGGGGACACAATAACTGGTGTGGAGGTGATCGGGGACACAATAACTGGTGTGGATGTGATCGGGGACACAATAACTGGTGTGGAGGTGATCAGGGACACAATTACTGGTGTGGAGGTGATCGGGGACACAATTACTGGTGTGGAGGTGATCGGGGACACAATAACTGGTGTGGAGGTGATCAGGAACACAATAACTGGTGTGGAGGTGATCGGGGACACAATAACTGGTGTGGAGGTGATCAGGGACACAATAACTGGTGTGGAGATGATCAGGGACACAATAACTGGTGTGGTAGTGATCAGGGACACAATAACTGGTGTGGAGGTGATCGGGGACACAATAACTGGTGTGGAGGTGATCGGGGACACAATAACTGGTGTGGATGTGATCGGGGACACAATAACTGGTGTGGAGGTGATCGGGGACACAATTACTGGTGTGGAGGTGATCGGGGACACAATTACTGGTGTGGAGGTGATCGGGGACACAATAACTGGTGTGGAGGTGATCGGGGACACAATTACTGGTGTGGAGGTGATCGGGGACACAATTACTGGTGTGGAGGTGATCGGGGACACAATTACTGGTGTGGAGGTGACCGGCGACACAATTACTGGAGGAGATCGGGGACACAATAACTGGTGTGGAGATGATCGGGGACACAATAACTGGTGTGGAGGTGATCAGGGACACAATAACTGGTGTGGAGGTGATCGGGGACACAATAACTGGTGTGGAGGTGATCGGGGACACAATAACTGGTGTGGAGGTGATCGGGGACACAATAACTGGTGTGGAGGTGATCAGGACACAATAACTGGTGTGGTGGTGATCGGGGACACAATAACTGGTGTGGTGGTGATCAGGGACACAATAACTGGTGTGGAGGTAATCAGGGACACAATAACTGGTGTGGAGGTGATCAGGAACACAATAACTGGTGTGGAGGTGATCGGGGACACAATAACTGGTGTGGAGGTGATCAGGGACACAATAACTGGTGTGGAGGTGATCGGGGACACAATAACTGGTGTGGAGGTGATCAGGAACACAATAACTGGTGTGGAGGTGATCAGGGACACAATAACTGGTGTGGTGGTGATCAGGGACACAATAACTGGTGTGGAGGTGATCAGGGACACAATAACTGGTGTGGAGGTGATCGGGGACACAATAACTGGTGTGGAGGTGATCTGGGACACAATAACTGGTGTGGAGGTGATCGGGGACACAATAACTGGTGTGGAGGTGATCGGGGACACAATAACTGGTGTGGAGGTGATCGGGGACACAATAACTGGTGTGGATGTGATCGGGGACACAATAACTGGTGTGGAGGTGATCGGGGACACAATTACTGGTGTGGAGGTGATCAGAGACACAATAACTGGTGTGGAGGTGATCGGGGACACAATAACTGGTGTGGAGGTGATCAGGAACACAATAACTGGTGTGGAGGTGATCGGGGACACAATAACTGGTGTGGAGGTGATCGGGGACACAATAACTGGTGTGGAGGTGATCGGGGACACAATAACTGGTGTGGAGGTGATCAGGAACACAATAACTGGTGTGGAGGTGATCGGGGGACACAATAACTGGTGTGGAGGTGATCAGGACACAATAACTGGTGTGGTGGTGATCGGGGACACAATAACTGGTGTGGAGGTGATCAGGAACACAATAATTAGTGTGGAGGTGATCAGGGACACAATAACTGGTGTGGAGGTGATCGGGGACACAATAACTGGTGTGGAGGTGATCGGGGACACAATAACTGGTGTGGAGGTGATCGGGGACACAATAACTGGTGTGGAGGTGATCGGGGACACAATAACTGGTGTGGAGGTGATCGGGGACACAATAACTGGTGTGGAGATGATCGGGGACACAATAACTGGTGTGGAGGTGATCGGGGACACAATTACTGGTGTGGAGGTGATCGGGGACACAATTACTGGTGTGGAGGTGATCGGGGACACAATAACTGGTGTGGAGGTGATCGGGGACACAATAACTGGTGTGGAGGTGATCGGGGACACAATAACTGGTGTGGAGGTGATCGGGGACACAATAACTGGTGTGGAGGTGATCGGGGACACAATAACTGGTGTGGAGGTGATCGGGGACACAATAACTGGTGTGGAGATGATCGGGGACACAATAACTGGTGTGGAGGTGATCGGGGACACAATTACTGGTGTGGAGGTGATCGGGGACACAATAACTGGTGTGGAGGTGATCGGGGACACAATAACTGGTGTGGAGGTGATCGGGGACACAATAACTGGTGTGGAGGTGATCAGGAACACAATAACTGGTGTGGAGGTGATCGGGGGACACAATAACTGGTGTGGAGGTGATCAGGACACAATAACTGGTGTGGTGGTGATCGGGGACACAATAACTGGTGTGGAGGTGATCAGGAACACAATAATTAGTGTGGAGGTGATCAGGGACACAATAACTGGTGTGGAGGTGATCGGGGACACAATAACTGGTGTGGAGGTGATCGGGGACACAATAACTGGTGTGGAGGTGATCGGGGACACAATAACTGGTGTGGAGGTGATCGGGGACACAATAACTGGTGTGGAGGTGATCGGGGACACAATAACTGGTGTGGAGATGATCGGGGACACAATAACTGGTGTGGAGGTGATCGGGGACACAATTACTGGTGTGGAGGTGATCGGGGACACAATTACTGGTGTGGAGGTGATCGGGGACACAATAACTGGTGTGGAGGTGATCGGGGACACAATTACTGGTGTGGAGGTGACCGGGGACACAATTATTGGAGGAGATCGGGGACACAATAACTGGTGTGGTGGTGATCGGGGACACAATAACTGGTGTGGAGGTGATCAGGGACACAATTACTGGTGTGGAGGTGATCGGGGACACAATAACTGGTGTGGAGGTGATCGGGGACACAATTACTGGTGTGGAGGTGACCGGGGACACAATTATTGGAGGAGATCGGGGACACAATAACTGGTGTGGTGGTGATCGGGGACACAATAACTGGTGTGGAGGTGATCAGGGACACAATTACTGGTGTGGAGGTGACCGGGGACACAATTACTGGAGGAGATCGGGGACACAATAACTGGTGTGGAGATGATCGAGGACACAATAACTGGTATGGAGGTGATCGGGGACACAATACCTGGTGTGGAGGTGAACAGGGACACAATAACTGGTGTGGAGGTGATCGGGGACACAATAACTGGTGTGGAGGTGATCGGGGACACAATAACTGGTGTGGAGGTGATCGGGGACACAATAACTGGTGTGGAGGTGATCGGGGACACAATAACTGGTGTGGTGGTGATCGGGGACACAATAACTGGTGTGGAGGTGATCGGGGACACAATAACTGGTGTGGAGGTGATCGGGGACACAATAACTGGTGTGGAGGTGATCGGGGACACAATAACTGGTGTGGAGGTGATCAGGGACACAATAACTGGTGTGGCGGTGATCAGGGACACAATAACTGGTGTGGAGGTGATCAGAGACACAATAACTGGTGTGGAGGTGATCGGGGACACAATAACTGGTGTGGTGGTGATCGGGGACACAATAACTGGTGTGGAGGGGATCGGGGACACAATAACTGGTGTGGAGGTGATCGGGGACACAATAACTGGTGTGGAGGGGATCGGGGACACAATAACTGGTAACACATATTCTTATAATTTAGCTCCAAAATGAAGAGAATGTTCCGGCCCCATAAATGGGGAAATGCTCTGACCCTGAAGGGATTAATCTAATAATAATAATCAAATAATAAATATTCGGGCAGTGTTTGCACTATGGACAAAATATCTGAATCCACAACACGATAGTTCTAATAAAACTTTCTGATACTAAAGTGTCAGACAACTCCTGGGGTAACCTGGCAGCACTTCCTCAGAAAACCCCCCGGCTGTAGATAATAGGTGTGCTGGGCTCTGTAGTCCCACAGAGTTTGTGGTGCCTGTGAACCAATAAGCACAAGTCCCGGTTGCAGATACTCCAGTGAAAGGCGGGTTGGTGTAAACAGGAAGGGGACCTTTCATAACCTGGTGACATCCGACCTGTTTGGATTGAAAAATGTCAATCTTTGTCATGGATGGCTATTAGTGGGTGAAGAGGTCCTAAAATGCACTCCTACCCCCGCCCAGATTCTTAATCCATTTATAGCCCAGAATAACTTCTAACAAATGTCTGGAGATGGCATTTACTGACATCAATAGCTACCCTTGTGGTAATTGTAATATACGGGGTTATTCTACATTTCCACACTATATATGTGTATCATCATCTGCTGGAGATAAAAGACATCACAGTGACTATGGAGGAAGAGGACGGACATGACGGGGGGTTACTGGGTGTAAATAGAAAATAAGATCTTATTACCTCATCTGCTGTCACTTCCAGTAATGTCTTCTCTCTACTTCCTCCAGACTCACCTCTCACCCGGAACTTCCTGTCTGTACCTAACATCACTTCCTGTCTTCCATAGAGACTTCCTGTCTGGGTAGAAGTGAGATCACCACCTTGTGGAGCTCAAACGAACTGCAGCCCAGAGAAACATCTCATAGTGTGAACATGACCTTGGGGATAGAAATATATTACTGCTCGGGGGGGGGCCTTTTGGCACCTTTTGATTTTGCAGTAAAATTGATTGCAGATTTAGTCATGTAGAACATCTGTTATATAAAGGTGACCAAATTTTTAGAATGAAATCCGGGGACTTATTTTTTTAAAAATGGCAAATGGTAAACTATTTTATATGCATATATATTTTCCTCAAATTATTTATGCAGTCTGTGGTGTAGCGTTGGTTGTCGGCGCCCGGAACAAGGCAAGAAATTAGCACTCCCCACCAGACTTTTAGAATTCCCCAAGTCTCTTCCACTAGTACAGTGGTAGGGATGAGCCAAACACCCCCCGGTTCGGTTCGCAGCAGAACATGCAAACAGGCAAAAAGTTTGTTCGAACACACGAACAACGTTAAAGTCTATAGGACACAAACGTAAAAAATCAAAAGTGCTAATTTTAAAGGCTTATATGAAAGTTATTGCCATAAAAAGTGTTTGGGGACCCGGGTCCTGCCCCAGGGGACATGGATCAATGTATCAAAAGTTTTAAAAATGGCCTTTTTTTTGGTAGCAGTGATTTTAATAATGGCACGGGCAGGCAAAATACTTGGTACGTGATCTGCCTCCCGCGGGCAGGGGGTGCCCGAGGCGGTCCGCATTGTTAGGGGAGCGATCCAGGCTTAGGGGGAGACCACTCATTCGTGGCCACCCCCTCACGATCGCTCCCAACGAATGAGAATCTTTCTCTGCTGCTGTATAGTAAATAGCGGCAGAGGAAGTGATGTCATCTCTCCTTGGCTCTGTATTTCCCGTTCCGGCGCCAAGGAGAGAAGACATCTGAGTAAGTGCACAACACACACACTTACAGTAAAACACACTAGGCATACTTTACACCCCCCATCACCCCCCGATCACCCCCTGATCACCCCCTAATCACCCCCCCCTGTCACAGTGACACCAATAGCAGTTTTTTTTTCTCTGATTACTGGATTGGTGTCAGTTTGTGACAGTTAGTGTGTTAGGGCAGTTACTGTTAGCCCCCTTTAGGTCTAGGGTACCCCCCTAACCCCCCCTAATAAAGTTTTAACCCCTTGATCACCCCCCGTCGCCAGTGTCACTAAGCGATCGTTAGGGAGGTAAATATATAAGTTCGCTGTCAGCGTTTTATAGTGACAGGGACCCCCATATACTACCTAATAAATGTTTTAACCCCTTGATGGCCCCCTAGTTAACCCTTTCACCACTGATCACCGTATAACTGTTACGGGTGACGCTGGTTAGTTCATTTATTTTTTATAGTGACAGGGCACCCGCCGTTTATTACCGAATAAAGGTTTAGCCCCCTGATCGCCCGGCGGTGATATAAGTTAAGTTTTAGGGTCAGATAGGGTCTGCGTCACCCCAGGCAGCGTCAGATTAGCGCCAGTACCGCTAACACCCACGCACGCACCGTACACCTCCCTTAGTGGTATAGTATCTGAACGGATCAATATCTGATCCGATCAGATCTATACTAGTGTCCTAAACAGTTTAGGGTTCCCTAAAACGCAGTGTTAGCGGGATCAGCCCAGATACCAGCTAGCACCTGCGTTTCGCCCCTCCGCCCGGCCCAGCCCAGCCCACCCAAGTGCAGTATCGATCGATCACTGTCACTTACAAAACACTAAACACATAACTGCAGCATTCGCAAAGTCAGGCCTGATCCCTGCGATCGCTAACAGTTTTTTTGGTAGTATTTTGGTGAACTGGCAAGCACCAGCCCCAGGCAGCGTCAGGTTAGCGCCAGTAGCGCTAACACCCACGCACGCACCGTACACCTCCCTTAGTGGTATAGTATCTGAACGGATCAATATCTGATCCGATCAGATCTATACTAGCGTCACCAGCAGTTTAGGGTTCCCAAAAACGCAGTGTTAGCGGGATCAGCCCAGATACCTGCTAGCACCTGCGTTTTGCCCCTCCGCCCGGCCCAGCCCACCCAAGTGCAGTATCGATCGATGACTGTCACTTACAAAACACTAAACGCATAACTGCAGCGTTCGCAGAGTCAGGCCTGATCCCTGCGATCGCTAACAGTTTTTTTGGTAGCGTTTTGGTGAACTGGCAAGCACCAGCGGCCTAGTACACCCCGGTCGTAGTCAAACCAGCACTGCAGTAACACTTGGTGACGTGGCGAGTCCCATAAGTGCAGTTCAAGCTGGTGAGGTGGCAAGCACAAGTAGTGTCGCGCTGCCACCAAGAAGACAAACACAGGCCCGTCGTGCCCATAGTGCCCTTCCTACTGCATTCGCCAATCTTAATTGGGAACTCACCGCTTCTGCAGCGCCCGTACTTCCCCCATTCACATCCCCAACCAAATGCAGTCAGCTGCATGAGAGGCATTTTTATGTCCTCCCGAGTACCCCTACCCAACGAACCCCCCAAAAAAGATGTTGTGTCTGCAGCAAGTGCGGATATAGGCGTGACACCCTCTATTATTGTCCCTCCTGTCCTGACAATCCTGGTCTTTGCATTGGTGAATGTTTTGAACGCTACCATACACTAGTTGAGTATTAGCGTAGGGTACAGCATTGCACAGACTAGGCACACTTTCACAGGGTCTCCCAAGATGCCATCGCATTTTGAGAAACCCGAACCTGGAACTGGTTACAGTTATAAAAGTTAGTTACAAAAAAAGTGTAAAAAAAAAAAACACAAAAAAATATATAAAATAAAAAAAACAAAAATAGTTGTCGTTTTATCGTTCTCTCTCTCTATTCTCTCTCTATTGTTCTGCTCTTTTTTTACTGTATTCTATTCTGCAATGTTTTATTGTTATTATGTTTTATCATGTTTGCTTTTCAGATATGCAATTTTTTATACTTTACTGTTTACTGTGTTTTATTGTTAACCATTTTTTTGATTTCAGGTACGCTGCAGAGCGGATTTATTTATCTTGACAGCAACAGCGTTTCCTCCCACGATACATAAAGCCGTGACTCCAGCGCTGTCGGAGGTGATTTCACCACCACAGTTACATACTTCAGCATATATGCCGAAGCGTGGGGGAAGCAGGGGCGGAGCAGCGATTTGCTCCTGCCTTTTGCGGGAGGATGTCCCCATGCTTCTGCATATATAAATGGTGCATGTATGCCCATCATTAGAAGTGGATGGATGAAGGGAGGTATTCTAATGGTGGGCATACCCACCGATCCATCTCTTTTTTCGTTCAGTCCACAGGCTGCATGAAAAAAAAGATTACAATATATGCCCAACAAGGACCAGCAACGTACTGGTATGTTGCTGGACTTTGAGTGGTTATACCAGAATGATGCCTGCAGGTTTAGGTATCATCTTGGTATCATTCTTTTCAGCCAGCGGTCAGCTTTCATGTAAAAGCAATCCTAGTGGCTAATTAGCCTCTAGACTGCTTTTACAAGCAGTGGGAGGGAATGTCCCCCCCCCACCATCTTCCATGTTTTTCATTGGCTCTCCTGTCCCAACAGGGAACCTGAGAATGCAGCCGGTGATTCGGCCAGCTGACCATAGAGCTGATCAGAGACCAGAATGGCTCCAATCATCTCTATGGCATAAGAAACCGGAAGCTACGAGCATTTCTTGACTTAGATTTTGCCGGATGTAAACAGCGCCATTGGGAAATTGGGAAAGCATTTTATCACACCGATCTTGGTGTGGTCAGATGCTTTAAAGGGCAGAGGAGAGATCTAGGGTCTAATAGACCCCATTTTTTTCAAAAAAGAGTACCTGTCACTACCTATTGCTATCATAGGGGATATTTACATTCCCTGAGATAACAATAAAAATGATTAAAAAAAATGAAAGGAACAGTTTAAAAATAAGATAAAAAAGCCAAAAAAATAATAAAGAAAAAAAAAAAAAAAAAAAGCACCCCTGTCCCCCCCTGCTCTCGCGCAAAGGCGAACGCAAGCGTTGGTCTGGCGTCAAATGTATACAGCAATTGCACCATGCATGTGAGGTATCACCGCGAAGGTCAGATCGGGGGCAGTAATTTTTGCAGTAGACCTCCTCTGTAAATCTAAAGTGGTAACCTGTAAAGGCTTTTAAAGGCTTTTAAAAATGTATTTATTTTGTTGCCACTGCACGTTTGTGCGCAATTTTAAAGCATGTCATGTTTGGTATCCATGTACTCGGCCTAAGAACATCTTTTTTTTTTTTTGCCTTGACCAATCCTCGGTGGATGGACTTTTTCTTCTTTTTTTTTTTGCCTTGACCAATCCTCGATGGATGGACTTTTTCTTCTTTTTTTTTTTGCCTTGATCAATCCTCGGTGGATGGACTTTTTCTTCTTTTTTTTTTTTTTTGCCTTGACCAATCCTCGATGGATGGACTTTTTCTTCTTTTTTTTTTTTTGCCTTGACCAATCCTCGGTGGATGGACTTTTTCTTCTTCTTTTTTTTTTTTTTGCCTTGACCAATCCTCGGTGGAACGGACTTTTTCTTCCTTATTTTTGCCTTGACCAATCCTCGGTGGATGGACTTTTCTTCTTTTTTTTAAGATCATCTTTTTTATTTCATCAAACATTTGGGCAATATAGTGTGTTTTAGTGCATTAAAATTTAAAAAAGTGTGTTTTTTCCCCAAAACATGCATTTGAAAAATTGCTGCGCAAATACTGTGTGAAAAAAAAAATGAAACACCCACCATTTTAATCTGTAGGGCATTTGCTTTAAAAAATATATAATGTTTGGGGGTTCAAAGTAATTTTCTTGCAAAAAAAAAAAAAATTTTCATGTAAACAAAGTGTCAGAAAGGGCTTTGTCTTCAAGTGGTTAGAAGAGTGGGTGATGTGTGACATAAGCTTCTAAATGTTGTGCATAAATTGCCAGGACAGTTCAAAACCCCCCCAAATGACCCCATTTTGGAAAGTAGACACCCCAAGCTATTTGCTGAGAGGCATGTCGAGTCCATGGAATATTTTATATTGTGACACAAGTTGCGGGAAAAAGACCATTTTTTTTTTTTTTTGCACAAAGTTGTCACTAAATGATATATTGCTCACACAGGCCATGGGCATATGTGGAATTGCACCCCAAAATACATTTAGCTGCTTCTCCTGAGTACGGGGATACCACATGTGTGAGACTTTTTGGGAGCCTAGCCGCGTACGGGACCCCAGAAACCAAGCACCGCCTTCAGGCTTTCTAAGGGTGTAAATTTTTGATTTCACTCTTCACTGCCTATCACAGTCTCGGAGGCCATGGAATGCCCAGGTGGCACAAAACCCCCCCAAATTACCCTATTTTGAAAAGTAGACACCCCAAGTTATTTGCTGAGAGGCATGGTGAGTATTTTGCAGACCTCGCTTTTTGTCACAAAGTTTTGAAAATTGAAAAAAAAAAAGTTTTCTTTTCTTTCTTTATTTTCAAAAACAAATGAGAGCTGCAAAATACTCACCATGCCTCTCAGCAAATAGCTTGGGGTGTCTACTTTCCAAAAAGAGAAACACACGCCATTCCTGAAAATACCGGGGTTATGGCAGCTAGCTAGCTAGCTGCTAGCTAGCTGCTGCCATAACAATGGTATTTAGCGTCAAAGTACCAACGTACGGGTACGGCAATTTGCGTGAAGTGGTTAATATGACAATTTTGGGAACAAGCCGTCACTTTGCTAATAACTGTGGAAAAAAAAAATACAACTTCTAAAAACTTACCATGCCTCTTACTAAATACATTGGAAAGTCTACTTTCCAAAAAGGGGTCATTTGAGGGTATTTGTATTTTCTTGGCTTGTTAGGGTCTCAAAAAATGAGATCGGCCATCAGTACATCAGGTGTGATCAATTTTCAGTGACTGGCACCATAGATTGTAGACTCTATAACTTTCACAAAGACCAAATAATATACACTGATTTGGGTTATTTTTACCAAAGAAATGTAGTAGTATAAATTCCGGCCCAAATTTATGAAGGTAAAATTACAAATTTTCACAATTCTATAACTGAAATGAAGAAAAATGCATTTTTAAACAAAATTTTCTGTCTTTTTTTTATTTATAATGCAAAAATAAAAGCCTCAGTGGTGATTAAATACCACCAAAAGAAAGCTCTATTTGTTTGAAAAAAGACACAAATTTTATATGGGTACAGTGCTGCATGACTGAGTAATTGTCATTTAAAACGTGAGAGCGCTGAAAGCTGGAAATTGGTCTGGGTAGGAAGTAGATATAAGAGCCCAGTAGGCAAGTGGTTAAGCATCATTAAAATGACTGCTCCTGGAAAAACAATCTTTTTAAAAAATGTTTTGCATTGATACATGTCCTCCAGGGCAGTAATTTTTCAAGTTCGGGTCTCATAGGGTTCGTCGTTTCGGTGAGAAGTTTCTCTGTTCGGGAGTCCTGGTGTAAACCAAACAGGGGGGTGTTCGGCCCATCTATAGCTACAATGAATGTTTTATTATCTATTCAGAGTGGAAACCTCGGGGATTATAAAATTGATGTTAAAGAAGAGTATAAAGAGGAGGATGAGGAGTATGGAGTGATGGAGGAGTTTTCAGAAGGACACAAGGATATGATGGAGCCACCCAATACCAGGAACCCACCAGAGAGATGTCCCCGTCCTCTGTATTCCCGGGATTCCACACAGGAAGATCACACCATCCCTCACCATCATCAGGTAGATGAGGAACAATCACTGATAGTATCATTAGGATCTGTACATTATCTGCATTGTTACCATTGATGTCATTTTTATTACATATTCAGAGTGGAAACCTGAGAGATTCTAAAGTTGAGATTAAAGAAGAGATAAAAGAGGAGGATGATGAGGATGGGGTGATGGAGGAGTTTCTAAAAGAACACAAAGATCTGTACCAGGACACCATGGTGGAGTCATCCAGCTACAGAAACCCACCAGAGAGATGTCCCCGTCCTCTGTATTCCCGGGATTCCACACAGGAAGGTCACACCATCCCTCACTGTTACAAGGTTGGTGGGACGGAGCTTATAAAACACAGACTCATGGAGACAATATGTGGATTTTTTATGTGATGTCACAATAATAAAGCTTATATCTTACAGATGATATTCTCTTTTATTTTCTTGATTTAGAGTGGAGATCCAATCGATATAGAATTTGAGGTTAAAGCAAAAGAAGAAGAGAGGTATGTGAGGGATGATCAGCAGTCTATGGATGAGGATGGAATAACGGGGACATTTATAGAGGAGGACACTCCTACAGAGATCAGCACAGGTGGGTCATTAATACTAAATACATTCCTCCACCCATACTGCTCACTGATTGGTCCAGAGTAGGGCGGGGACTGGGTGATATCAGCCTGTAATCCCCTGGTCACTTTCCTGAGCTGTGTTCCCCGTCCTGTATTCCTGTATTTCTCTCAGATAATCTTCCTTCTATGTGCTGCAGACACAATTTATGTATCTAGACTGGATTTATGGAGATTCTGGGGTTCAGCTGGCAGCAAAATGTTCATTTTCACCATAGGCGTTACTAGATCTAGGCACCTGGGGAATGTGCTTTGGGTCTTCTGCCCCATACCCGGGTCTAGTAAGATCTCTGACAGAATGATTCTCCCAGGATTACTTGTTCTGTTGTTTTCTGTCTGTACCGGGTGGAGGGATATGTCTGTATAGTCTCAGACCCAAGTCACTGAGTGCAGTCTCAGGAGATGGGAGGCAGCGGTGTGGGGCCTCTGCAACTTGTCTCATGTAAACATTTAATCTTCACTGATTACTGAATACCAATATTATGAGTCCTGACCCTTACACTGTATAATATATATTGTACATTACATACTCCTGACCCCTGCACTATATACTCTATGTTGTACATTACATACTCCTGACCCCTGCACTATATACTCTATGTTGTACATTACATACTCCTGACCACTGCACTATATTGTACATTACATCATTCTGATACTATATAGTCCTATCTGTTGTATCTTCTACAATATGTTGTACATTACATAGTCCTGACTTCTGCTCTCTCCCTTCTACCCACTGCTATATATAAACATAATATGTATTCTCTTTTGTTACACCCATTTCCTACCAGCTGGACATTTTATATTTGATAATTTGATTGGAGCACAGACTTTTACATGTTGATAATAATGTGATAACATCCTTAAACTTTTGAACCTTAAATAGAAAGTGATAATGAGGGAGGAGTCAATAACCCAATGATGGTGGTCTTCAGGATCAGTCCAGTCTTCATCTTGGTTGTTCTCCCCCCATCCTCACTCTCTGACCTCTGGTGGGGCTCAGCCCCGCTGTTATTCATGACTAAATCATGGACTAAATAAGGAAGTGCAGGTATTCTTGTGTTGGGAAGATGGCAATGAGTGATAGAGGGGGTGGGGACACTCGTCCTATAATCCCCTCATCACTGTCACTCCTATAAAAGACAGTTCTCGTTGTTTATTATAATAGATTATGAAAATAGTTGTCAATTATTTTCATAATTGATTAGTTGGGCAGTCGATTAATTGGCCTGCATACAGAATGTATTAGTCCTGGGCAAGAGAAGGAAGCAAGTGATTCTAAAGGCAGAAGTTTTTTTTATCTTCCCATAGGGGAACGCTATACTATACTTTGTGCCTTCCTATAGGAGAACTCTATACTATACTTTGTGGCTTCCTATAGGGGAACTCTATACTATACTTTGCAGCTTCCTATAGGGTAACTTTATACTATACTTTGTGGCTTCCTATAGGGGATCTCTATCCAGAAAAGGAGAATTAGGGCTGCTCTGTGCAGAACCATTACACAGAGCAAGTAAGTATGACAAGTTTGATTTAAAAAAATAAATCCAACATTTACAATGACTTTAAGGTCTCTGTGCAGGGAAGATCAGCATCTGACACCAGAGAAGGTGGAGGCTGATAGACTGGAGGTGATAGAAGGCATTACTATTACATAAAGTAAAAGTTTACTAGTATTGTGCTTTATATATAAAATTTTTATATCCATGATAAAAGTCTCAGCTTTCAGTATTACTTTAACCACTTCAGCCCCGGAAGGTTTTACCCCCTTCCTGACCAGAGCACTTTTTACAATTCGGCACTGCGTCGCTTTAACTGCTAATTGCGCGGTCATGCAATGCTGTACCCAAACGAAATTTGCGTCCTTTTCTTCCCACAAATAGAGCTTTCTTTTGATAGTATTTGATCACCTCTGCCGTTTTTATTTTTTGCGCTATACACGGAAAAAGACCGAAAATTTTGAAAAAAAATGATATTTTCTACTTTTTGTTCTAAAAAAAATCCAATAAACTCAATTTTAGTCATACATTTAGGCCAAAATGTATTCGGCCACATGTCTTTGGTAAAAAAAATGTCAATAAGTGTATATTTATTGGTTTGCGCAAAAGTTATAGCGTCTACAAACTAGGGTACATTTTCTGGAATTTACACAGCCTTTAATTTATGACTGCCTATGTCGTTTCTTGAGGTGCTAAAATGGCAGGGCAGTACAAAACCCCCACAAATGACCCCATTTTGGAAAGTAGACACCCCAAGGAATTTGCTGAGAGGCATGTTGAGCCCATTGAATATTCATTTTTTTTGTCCCAAGTGATTGAACAATGACAAAAAAAAAAAAAAAAATTACAAAAAGTTGTCACTAAATGATATATTGCTCACACAGGCCATGGGCATATGTGGAATTGCACCCCAAAATACATTTAGCTGCTTCTCCTGAGTATAGGGATACCACATGTGTGAGACTTTTTGGGAGCCTAGCCGCGTACGGGGCCCCGAAAACCAATCACTGCCTTCAGGATTTCTAAGGGCGTACATTTTTGATTTTACTCCTCACTACCTATCACAGTTTTGAAGGCCATAAAATGCCCAGATGACATAAAACCCCCCCAAATGACCCCATTTTGGAAAGTAGACACCCCAAGCTATTTGCTTTGAGGCATGTTGAGTCCATGGAATGTTTTATATTTTGACACAAGTTGCGGGAAAGTGACAAATTTTTTTTTTTTTTTTTTTTTTTTTGCACAAAGTTGTCACTAAATGATATATTGCTCACACAGGCCATGGACATATGTGGAATTGCACCCCAAAATACATTTAGCTGCTTCTCCTGAGTATGGGGATACCACATGTGTGGGACTTTTTGGGAGCCTAGCCGCGTACGGGACCCCGAAAACCAATCACTGCCTTCAGGATTTCTAAGGGCGTACATTTTTGATTTTACTCCTCACTGCCTATCACAGTTTCGGAGGCCATGGAATGCCCAGGTGGCACAAACCCCCCCCCAAATGACCCCATTTTGGAAAGTAGACACCCCAAGCTATTTGCTGAGAGGCATGGTGAGTATTTTGCAGCTCTCATTTGTTTTTGAAAATAAAGAAAGACGAGAAAAAAAATTTTTTTTTTTCTTTTTTCAATTTTCAAAACTTTGTGACAAAAAGTGAGGTCTGCAAAATACTCACTATACCTCTCAGCAAATAGCTTTGGGTGTCTACTTTCCAAAATGGGGTCATTTGGGGGGTTTTTTTGCCACCTGGGCATTCCATGGCCTCCGAAACTGTGATAGGCAGTGAAGAGTGAAATCAAAAATTTACGGCCTTAGAAAGCCTGAAGGCGGTGCTTGGTTTTCGGGGTCCCGTACGCGGCTAGGCTCCCAAAAAGTCCCACACATGTGGTATCCCCGTACTCAGGAGAAGCAACAGAATTTATTTTGGGGTGTAATTTCACATATTCCCATGGCATGTTTGAGCAATATATCATTTAGTGACAACTTTGTGCAAAAAAAAAATAAAAAAAATAAAAAATTGTCTCTTTCCCGCAACTTGTGTCACAATATAAATTATTCCATGGACTCAACATGACTCTCAGCAAATAGCTTGGGGTGTCTACTTTCCAAAATGGGGTCATTTGGGGGGGTTTTGAACTGTCCTGGCATTTTATGCACAACATCTAGAAGCTTATGTCACACATCACCCACACTTCTAACCACTTGAAGACAAAGCCCTTTCTGACACTTATTGTTTACATAAAAAAATAATTTTTTTTGCAAGAAAATTACTTTGAACCCCCAAACATTATATATTTTTTTTAAAGCAAATGCCCTACAGATTAAAATGGTGGGTGTTTCATTTTTTTTTTTCACACAGTATTTGCGCAGCGATTTTTCAAACGCATTTTTTGGGGAAAAAACACACTTTTTTACATTTTAATGCACTAAAACACACTATATTGCCCAAATGTTTGATGAAATAAAAAATATGATCTTAGGCCGAGTACATGGATACCAAACATGACATGCTTTAAAATTGCGCACAAACGTGCAGTGGCGACAAACTAAATACATTTTTAAAAGCCTTTAAAAGCCTTTACAGGTTACCACTTTAGATTTACAGAGGAGGTCTACTGCTAAACTTACTGCCCTCGATCTGACCTTCGCGGCGATACCTCACATGCATGGTGCAATTGCTGTTTACATTTGACGCCAGACCGACGCTTGCGTTCGCCTTAGCGCGAGAGCAGGGGGGACAGGGGTGCTTTTTTTTTTTTTTTTTTTTTTTTCTTTATTATTATTATTTTTTTATCTTATTTTTAAACTGTTCCTTTCATTTTTTTTTTTTTTTAATCATTTTTATTGTTATCTCAGGGAATGTAAATATCCCCTATCATAGCAATAGGTAGTGACAGGTACTCTTTTTTGCAAAAATTGGGGTCTATTAGACCCTAGATTTCTCCTCTGCCCTCAAAGCATCTGACCACACCAAGATCGGTGTGATAAAATGCTTTCCCAATTTCCCAATGGCGCTGTTTACATCCGGTGAAATCTAAGTCATGAAATACTCGTAGCTTCCGGTTTCTTAGGCCATAGAGATGTTTGGAGCCACTCTGGTCTCTGATCAGCTCTATGGTCAGCTGGCTGAATCACCGGCTGCATTTTCAGGTTCCCTGTTGAGACAGGAGAGCCAGAGAAAAACACGGAAGACGTTGGGGGGGGAGGGGCATTCCCTCCCACTGCTTGTAAAAGCAGTCTAGAGGCTAATTAGCCGCTAGGATTGCTTTTACATGAAAGCCGACCGCTGGCTGAAAAGAATGATACCAAGATGATACCTAAACCTGCAGGCATCATTCTGGTATAACCACTCAAAGTCGTGAATGGCGTACCTGAAGACAAAAAAATGGTTAACAATAAAGCACAGTAAACGGTAAGGTATAAAAAATTGCATACCTGAAAAGCAAACATGATAAAACATAATAACAATAAAACATTGCAGAATAGAATACAGTAAAAAAGAACAGAACAATAGAGAGAGAATAGAGAGAGAAAGAACAATAAAACGACAACTATTTTTTTTTTATTTTATATTTTTGTATGTGTTTTTTTTTTTTTTTTTTTTTTTTTTACACTTTTTTTTGTAACTAACTTTTATAACTGTAACCGGTTCCAGGTTCGGGTCTCTCAAAATGCGATGGCATCTTGGGAGACCCTGTGAAAGTGTGTCCTAGTCTGTGGAATGCTGTACCCTACGCTAATACTCAACTAGTGCATGGTAGCGTTCAAAACATTCACCAATGCAAAGACCAGGATTGTCAGGACAGGAGGGACAATAATAGCGGGTGTCACGCCTATATCCGCGCTTGCTGCAGACACAACATCTTTTTTGGGGGGGTTCGTTGGGTAGGGGTACTCGGGAGGACATAAAGAAAATGCCTCTCATGCAGCCGACTGCATTTCGTTGGGGGATGTGAATGGGGGAAGTACGGGCGCTGCAGAAGCGGTGGGTTCCCAATTAGGATTGGCGAATGCAGAAGGAAGGGCACTATGGGCACGACGGGCCTGTGTTTGTCTTCTTGGTGGCAGCGGGACACTACTTGTGCTTGCCACCTCACCAGCTTGAACTGCACTTATGGGACTCGCCACGTCACCAAGTGTTACTGCAGTGCTGGTTTGACTACGACCGGGGTGTACTAGGCCGCTGGTGCTTGCCAGTTCACCAAAACGCTACCAAAAAAACTGTTAGTGATCGCAGGGATCAGGCCTGACTCTGCGAACGCTGCAGTTATGCGTTTAGTGTTTTGTAAGTGTCAGTGATCGATCGATACTGCACTTGGGTGGGCTGGGCTGGGCCGGGCGGAGGGGCAAAACGCAGGTGCTAGCAGGTATCTGGGCTGATCCCGCTAACACTGCGTTTGTGGGAACCCTAAACTGCTGGGGACGCTAGTATAGATCTGATCGGATCAGATATTGATCCGATCAGATACTATACCACTAAGGGAGGCGTATGCTGCGTGCATGGGTGTTAGCGGTACTGCCGCTAACCTGACGCTGCCTGGGGCTGGTGCTTGCCAGTTCACCAAAACGCTACCAGAAAAACTGTTAGCGATCGCAGGAATCAGGCCTGACTCTGCGAACGCTGCAGTTATGCGTTTAGTGTTTTGTAAGTGTCAGTGATCGATCGATACTGCACTTGGGTGGGCTGGGCTGGGCCGGGCGGAGGGGCAAAATGCAGGTGCTAGCAGGTATCTGGGCTGATCCCGCTAACACTGCGTTTGTGGGAACCCTAAACTGCTGGGGACGCTAGTATAGATCTGATCGGATCAGATATTGATCCGATCAGATACTATACCACTAAGGGAGGCGTATGCTGCGTGCATGGGTGTTAGCGGTACTGCCGCTAACCTGACGCTGCCTGGGGCTGGTGCTTGCCAGTTCACCAAAACGCTACCAGAAAAACTGTTAGCGATCGCAGGAATCAGGCCTGACTCTGCGAACGCTGCAGTTATGCGTTTAGTGTTTTGTAAGTGACAGTGATCGATCGATACTGCACTTGGGTGGGCCGGGCAGAGGGGCAAAACGCAGGTGCTAGCGGGTATCTGGGCTGATCCCGCTAACACTGCTTTTTCGGGAACCCTAAACTGCTGGGGACGCTAGTATAGATCTGATCGGATCAGATATTGATCCGTACAGATACTATACCACTAAGGGAGGCGTATGCTGCGTGCGTGGGTGTTAGCGGTACTGGCGCTAATCTGACGCTGCCTGGGGCGACGCATATCACCGCCGGTCGATCAGGGGGCTAAACCTTTATTCGGTAATAAACGGCGGGTGCCCTGACACTATAAAAAATAATCGGGGGGATCGGGGGTGTAAAGTATGCCTGGCATGTTCTACTGTGTGTGTTTGTGTTGTGTGGACTTACATGTCTTCTCTCCTCGGCGCTGGACGGAAACTGCCAGACCGAGGAGAGATGACATCACATCCTCTGCCTGTGTGAAACTACACACAGGCAGAGGAGGATTCCGATTGGCTGGGAGCGATCGCGAGGGGGGGGCCACGATCGGATGGTCTCCCCCTCGCCTCCCGACGCTCCCAGTCAGATGCCGACCGCCGCTGGCACCGGGGGGGGGTCCGATCGGACCCCCCGCCCGCGGGAGGCAGATCACGTACAGGTACGTGATTCTGCCTGCCCGTGCCATTCTGCCGACGTATATATACGTTAGGCGGTCGGCAAGTGGTTAATATAAAAGTCCCCCCTCCCCCCTCTAACCTCCATATATCTTCATGTGTGACTCCCAGGTAAAATCCCCATATATCCTACTTCTGGGTATATTTATTATATATATATGATCTAAGATATATTACGTTCACTATTTCACAGTATAAATGATTCCCTTATAGTAGTGATTATCTGCTGTTTTTGTACTATATAGGAATATTTTTTTGTAACCCCATCATAACAAATGATTAAACAAAATCATGCTGCTGCTACTAAATGTCCTATGCTGGCCATACATGGATCGATTTTTGGACGAGAATACAAATATTTGTATGAAAATTATTTGTACATTCGATGAATGGACGAGTGTAGTTCGAAAATTCCACTTGCTTTTAATATTCAAGTTTTCTTTTCTGCTCCTTCGAATTTGCCCGTCACTGTGGTGGAAAATGGACGCCGATTTGAACCCACTAATGGTTAGAAAATCGTATGAATGTTTTTGTGAAAGAAAAATGAGTTTGTGTACGGCCAGCATAAGTGACATCAGGTGCAGGGAGCTTGTACCCACCTACCTGTCTATGACAAGGGAGTCTGTCATCCATCATATTATATTACACTCCTGTCTGATCATCTGCAAAACAGCATTTTACCTCTTTTTTACATGTTAATAATGTTGATCTCTGATTCTGATATGTAGCAGATTCTCCCTCTAATAATACATCTATCTGTCTGTTATTCTCAGAGTGGATTAAATATCCAACTATATATATCTGGATATTTATATTTACCGCTGTATATACAGTATCTCACAAAAGTGAGTACACCCCTCAGTCACATTTGTGTAAATCTTTTCTTCTATCTTTTCATGTGACAACACTGAAGAAATGACACTTTGCTACAATGTAAAGTAGTGAGTGTACAGCTTGTATAACAGTGTAAATTTGCTGTCCCCTCAAAATAACTCAACACACAGCCATTAATGTCTAAACCACTGGCAACAAAAGTCAGTACACCCCTATGTGAAAATGTCCAAATTGGGCCCAATTAGCCATTTTCCCTCTCCAGTGTCATGTGACTCATTAGTGTTACAAGGTCTCAGGTGTGAATGGGGAGCAGGTGTGTTCAATTTGGTGTTATAGCCCTCACTCTCTCATACTGGTCACTGGAAGTTCAACATGGCACCTCATGGCAAAGAACTCTCTGAGGATCTGAAAAAAGAATTGTTGCTCTACAAAAAGATGGCCTAGGCTTAAGAAGATTGCCAAGACCCTGAAACTGAGCTGCAGCACGGTGGCCAAGACCATACAGCGGTATAACAGGACAGGTTCCATTCAGAACAGGCCTCACCATGGTCCACCAAAAAAGTTAAGTTGCTCAGCGTCATATCCAGAGGTTGTCTTTTGGAAATAGACTATGAGTGCTGCCAGCATTGCTGTAGAGTTTGAAGGGGTGGGGGGTCAGCCTGTCAGTGATCAGACCATACGCCACACACTGCATCAAATTGGTCTGCATGGCTGTTGTCCCAGAAGGAAGCCTCTTCTAAAGATGATGCACAAGAAAGCCCGCAAACAGTTTGCTGAAGACAAGCAGACAAAGGACATGGATTACTAGAACCATGTGCTGTGGTCTGATGAGACCAAGATAAACTTATTTGATTCAGATGATGTCAAGCGTGTGTGGCGGCAACCAGGTCAGGAGTACAAAAACAAGTGTGTCTTGCCTACATACAAGCATGGTGGTGGGAGTGTCATGGTCTGGGGCTGCATGAGTACTGCCGGCACTGGGGAGCTACAGTTCATTGAGGGGACCATGAATGCCAACATGTACTGTGACATACTGAAGCAGAGCATGATCCCCTCTCCTCATAGACTGGGCCGCAGGGCAGTATTCCAACATGATAACCACCCCAAACACACCTCCAAGACCTCCACTGCTTGCTAAATAAGCTGAGGGTAAAGGTGATGGACTGGCCAAGCATGTCTCCAGACCTTAACCCTATTGAGCATCTGTGGGGCATCCTCAAATGGAAGGTGGAGGAGCGCAAGGTCTCTAACATCCACCAGCTCCGTGATGTCATCATGGAGGAGGGGAAGAGGACTCCATTGGCAACCTGTGAAGCTCTGGTGAACTCCATGCCCAAGAGGGTTAAGGCAGTGCTGGAAAATAATGGTGGTCACACAAAATATTGACACTTTGGGCCCAATTTGGACATTTTCACTTAGGTGTGTACTGACTTTTGTTGCCAGCGGTTTAGACTAGGCATGTGCATTTCGTTTCGTTCCGAATTGAAATTCGGACGAATTTTTCATTATTCGGAAATTCGGATGCATCCGAATTTCCGAATGACAAAAGTAAAGAATTTAAACGAATCCGAAAAAAAACGAACATATTCGAATCGAATTCGAAAACATATTCGAATCGAATTCGAAAACATATTCGAATCGAATTCGAAAACATATTCGAATCGAATTCGAAAACATAATCAAATTAAAAAAAAATAGAAAACGTTTTTCTAAAAAAAACAATAAGGTAGAATATAAAATAATAAAGCAATAGAATATGTATGTATATATATATATGTATATATGTTTTTTTATGCTTTTCTTTTCTATTATTTTATATTCTATAATAGTATTTTCAATTCAAATTCATTCTATACGAAATTCGAATTTCGGAACATGGCTTCTGAAGTTTGAATTTCGTATAGAATGAATTCGAATTTGAATAGAAAAGATTAGAACAGAAAATAATAGAAAAGTATAGACTATAAAAACAATAGAACAGAATAGAAGAAAATATAATATATATAATTTATTCTATTCTGTTCTATTGTTTTTCTAGTCTTTTCTCTTCTACTCTATTCTAATCTTTTCTATTCAAATTCGAATTCATATTATAAGAAATTCAAATTTCGGAAGATGGTTTTATATATATATATATATATATATATATATATATATATATATATATATATATGTGTATAATATATATGTGTGTGTGTATGTATAATATATATATATGTATATGTATAATATATATATATATATATATATATATATATATATATATATATATATATATATATATATATATATATATATAAAACCATCTTCCAAAATTTGAATTTCTTATAAAATGAATTCGAATTTGAATAGAAAAGATTAGAACAGAGTAGAAGAGAAAAGACTAGAAAAACAATAGAAAAGAATACAAAAAATTATATATATTATATTTTATTCTGTTCTATTGTTTGTCTAGTCTATTATTTTCTATTCTAATCTTTTCTATTCAAATTCGAATTCATTCTATACGAAATTCCACTTTCAGAAGCCATCTTCCGAAGTTCGAATTTCGTATAGAATGAATTCAAATTCGAATAGAAAAGTTTAGAATAGAATAGAAAAGAATAGCATAGAAAAACAATGAAACAGAATAGAAAATTTTATATATATATATATATATATATATATATATATATATATATATATATATATATATAACATCTTCCAAAATTCGAATTTCATATAGACCAAAATCAAATTTGAATATAAAAGATTAGAATAGAATAGAAAATAATAGAAAAGAATAGAATAGAAAAACAATAGAACAGAATAGAAGAAAATATAATATATAATGTATATATATATATATTATATTTTCTTCTATTCTGTTCTATTGTTTTTCTAGTCTATTCTTTTCTATTATTTTCTGTTCTAATTCGAATTCATTCTATAAGAAATTCAAACTTCAGAAGCCATGTTCCGAAATTCGAATTTCGTATAGAATGAATTTGAATTGAAAAGACTATTATAGAATATAAAATAATAGAAAAGAAAAGCATAAAAAAACAATAGAAGAGAATAATACAAAAAAATTACCGTATTTATCGACGTATAACACGCACTGGCGTATAACACGCACCCCAAGTTTAGGAGGGAATTTTAAGGAAAAAAAAACTTTTAGGAGGGAAGTTTAAGGGAAAAAAACTTACATTTAAATGCCCATCATTGCAGCCTTCTCAGTGCAGCCTTGCCCCAGTGCAGCCATGTCAGTGCAGCCTTATCAGTGCAGCCTTATCAGTGCAGCCTTGTCAGTGCAGCCTTGTCAGTGCAGCCTTCCCAGTGTCCATTGCAGCCTTATCCCAGTGCAGCCTTATCCCAGTGCAGCCTTATCCCAGTGCAGCCTTGCCCCAGTGCAGCCTTGCCCCAGTGCAGCCTTGCAGCTCGCAGTTTGAAAATCCTGTGATCCCCTGCGATCCTGAGCTTCAAAATCGCCGACCGCGATTTGAAAATGGCGCCGAAATACACAGAGCCGGTCCTCGGCTCTTCTCGGCCACTTTCGGCTCCACTCGTAGTCCCGCCCGGGATGGGCGTGACTGTGAGCGGAGCTATCCAAACCTAGCCGAGTACACTCGGCTAGGTTCGGGCGGCACTCGAGTGAAGCCGAAAGTGGCTGAGAAGAGCCGAGGACCGGCTCTGTGTATTTTGGCGCCATTTTCAAATCGCGGTCGGCGATTTTGAAGATCTGTCAGCTCAGGATCGCAAGGGATCGGCGTATAACACGCACCCATGATTTTCCCCTGATTTTAAGGGGAAAAAAGTGCGTGTTATATGCCGATAAATACGGTATATATATTTATATATTTTTTTTTTATTTTTATTTTTTTTCTATGCTGGTCTATTGTTTTTCTGTTCTTTTCTATTCTTTTCTATTTTATTCTAATCTTTTCTATTTGAATGCGAAATCATTCTATACGAAATTTGAATTTCCGAAAATGGTTATACAGAAACAGAATGAAATAGAATGAAATCGAATTCTAATAGAAAAGACTAGAACAGAAAAACAATAGAACAGAATAGAAAAAAAAAAGATATATATATATATATATATATATATATATATATATATATACACACATCTTCCGAAATTGGAATTTGGTACAGAATGAATTCAAATAGAAAAGATTAGAATAGAACAGAAAATAATATAAAAGAATAGCATAGAAAAACAATAGAACAGAATAGAAAAAAATATAAAATATTCTATTCTAATCTTTTCTATTCGAATTCATTCTGTACCAAATTACAATTTCGGAAGATGGTTTTATTTATTTTTATATATATATAAAATATTTCTTTCTATTCTGTTCTATTGTTTTTCTATTCTATTCTTTTCTATTAGAATTTGATTTCATTCTATTTCTATATAACTATTTTCTGAAATTCGAATTTTGTATAGAATGAATTTGAATTCAAATAGAAAAGATCAGAATATAATAGAAAATAATAGAAAAACAATAGAACAGAATAGAAAAAAAAAAAAAAATATATATATATATATATATATATATATATATATATATAACCATCTTCCAAAATTCGAATTTCGTATAAAATTAATTTGAATAGAAAAGATTAAAATAGAGTAGAAAGAATAGACTAGAAAAACAATAGAACAGAATAGAATAAGATATAATATATATATTATATTTTATTCTGTTCTGTTCTATTGTTTTTCTAGTCTATTCTTTTCTATTCAAATTCATTCTATACGAAATTCGAATTTCAGAAGCCATCTTCCGAAATTCGAATTTCGCATAGAATGAATTCAAATTCGAATAGAAATGTTTAGAATAGAATAAAAAAGAATAGCATAGAAAAACAATGAAACAGAATAGAAAAAAATATATATATTATATTTTATTCTCTTCTGTTCTATTGTTTTTCTAGTCTATTCTATTTCTATTCTAATCTTTTCTATTCAAATTCGAATTCATTCTATACGAAATTCAAATTTTAGAAGCCATCTTCCGAAATTCGAATTTCGCATAGAATTAATTCAAATTCGAATAGAAAAGTTTAGAATAGAATAGAAAAGAATAGCATAGAAAAACAATGGAACAGAATAGAAAAAAAATATAATATATATATTTAACCATCTTCCAAAATTGGAATTTGGTACAGAATGAATTCGAATTCAAATAGAAAAGCTTAGAATACAATATATTATATTTTTTTCTATTCTGATCTATTGTTTTTCTATGCTATTCTTTTATACTTTCTATTCTATCCTAATCTTTTCTATTGGAATTCGATTTAATTCTATACGAATTTCAAATTTCGCAAAATGGTTATATATAGTTTACTTTTTCAAATTCAGTTATTGTTTTTTTCGAATTTTATAGTTTTTTTTGAATGTGGTAGAAATTTTGCGAATTTGACAGGTTTTTCGAATGTGGTAGAATTTTTTCGATCTTGACAGTTTTTTTCGAATGTGGTAGAATTTTTTCGAATTTGACCGTTTTTTTCGAATGTGGTAGAATTTTTTCGAATTTGACAGTTTTTTCGAATGTGGTAGAATTTTTTCGAATTTGACAGTTTTTTTCGAATTTGATAGTTTTTTTCGAATACGGTCGAATTTTTTCGAATTTAATATTTTTTTCAAATGTAGTAACATTTTTTTTGAATTTGATAGTTTTTTTCGAATGTGGTAGAATTTTTTCGAATTTGACAGTTTTTTTCGAATGTGGTAGAATTTTTTCGAATTTGACAGTTTTTTTCGAATGTGTTAGAATTTTTTCGAATTTGATAGTTTTTTTCGAATGCGGTCGAATTTTTTCGAATTCGAATACGAAACGAAACAAATTCCGAAAACGAATGTAATGAATGCAACGAATTTAACTAAACGAATTAAGTTAAATAACGAATCGAAACGAAACTAAACTAAACGAATTTTTTCATCCTGCACATGTCTAGTTTAGACATTAATGGCTGTGTGTTGAGTTATTTTGAGGGGACAGCAAATTTACACTGTTATACAAGCTGTACACTCACTACTTTACATTGTAGCAAAGTGTCATTTCTTCAGTGTTGTCAAATGAAAAGATAGAAGAAAAGATTTACAACAATGTGACTGATGGGGTGTACTTACTTTTGTGAGATACTGTAGATATTCAAGAATATTAACTAAATTATACACCAACCTTTTTTTGATGTTTTTGTCCAATTAGTCGATTAATCAAAACAATATTTGGCCAACTAATCAATTCTGAAAATAATCATTAGTTGCCGCCCTACAGAGGACCCATTTACTAGTTACCTTGAGGGGGGAATTGTAAGATCCTCAGAGACAAAGCTGCCTGATGTGGGCGGAGTCCTGGTTTAGGGGAACCAATCTGCTCATGTCTAGTAATAATCTTTTTATTCCTATTTTAGTAGATGGACGGGAGATGAGGAAAACCTCAGAGGATTGTCTCACTTTGTCTCCAGACTGTAAAGTAGAAGATGAGGGCATCAAACAGTATAGTCCAGGAGAAAACCCGACTACCTCAAATGTCCATCCGGCACCACACAATGTAGATGGACCATCGTATTCCTCTTATCCTGAGGAACCTCAGACTGTGAGGGACGGTGCCGTCCTTCCAACAGAGAAGAGCTTTTCCTGTACTGAGTGCGGAAAATGTTTTTTACACAAGTCCAATCTTTGTAGACATAAGAATTTCCACATGGGGAACAAGCCCTATTCCTGTTCTGAGTGCGGGAAATGTTTTGGAGGAAAATCAGATCTAGTCACACATCAGAGATCTCACACAGGTGAGATGCCGTATTCCTGGTCTGAGTGCGGGAAATGTTTCCATTCTAAATCTGGTTTTAATGTGCATCAGAGATCTCACACAGGGGAGAAGCCACATTCCTGTCCTGAGTGTGGGAAATGTTTTGCAGTAAAGTCCAATCTTTACACGCATCAGAGATCTCACACAGGGGAGAAGCCCTGTGTCCTGAGTGCGGGAAATGCTTTGTACTAAAGTCAAAACTTTTCACACATCAGAGTTCTCATAAGGGGAATAGTCCGGGAGAAAACCCGGCTACCTCAAATGTCCATCCGACACCACACATTGTAGATGGACCATCGTATTCCTCTTATCCTGAGGAACCTCAGACTGTGAGGGACGGTGCCGTCCTTCCAACAGATAAAAGGTTTTCCTGTACTGAGTGCGGGAAGTGTTTCCATTATAAATCTGGTCTTAATGTGCATAAAAGATCTCACACAGGAGAGAACCCGTATTCCTGTTCTGAGTGCGGGAAATGTTTTTCAGTGAAGTACAGTCTTTACAAACATCAGAGATCTCACACGGGGGAGAAGCCGTATTCCTGTCCTGAGTGCGGGAAATGTTTTTCAGACAATTCCAGTTTTAACAGACATCAGAGATCTCACACAGGACTTCAGTGAGGAACAATTTCCTCACTCAGGATAGGAATACGGCTTCTTCCCTGTCTTCCTGTACATCAGGGATCCCACACAACCCTTGAGGTGTATTAGTGCCTTGAGTGTGGGAAATGTCTTCTATATGAATGTTGCTGGACATCACAGCTCTCATGTGGGGAAGAAGCACACCCTGATATACACCTCAGATATACTCCATGGCTGATCTTCATCATGGAAGAAACAGTTCCAGGCGTGTGAACATTTTTTGAAAAAACGACTTGTCCAAGGGACTAAATTGGGGTCCCAATCTCCTCGTCCCTTATGACAATCTCCTCGTCCCTTATGATGATCTCCTCGTTCCTTATGACAATCTCCTTGTTCCTCATCTACCAGAGAGCTCAGCAGCAGTGTGGGAGTTCATTGAAAACTACAAGCCGACATCGGCAAAGGACAGAACTCTGTGAATGAATGGCACGGCCGCACTCTTTTCACAAAGTGACAGCCGGTACGGGGAACTTCTCCCCACACTGCTGTCACACAGAGGACTCGGATTGCTGAGCCGCTGCAGAAACAGGGACACGTAACATCTTCCCGAAGGTGATCGTTTCCTTTAACCCTTTCACTGCCAGAGAGGATTTTGTGGGGGTTTTTTTGCCCATATGTTTAACCCCTTCAATACCGGGCACTTTTACCCCCTTCCTGCCCAGACCAATTTTCAGATTTCACACTCTCACACTTTGAATGACAATTACTCAGTCATGTAACACTGTACCCATATGACATTTTTATCTTTTTTCCCACAAATAGAGCTTTCATTTGGTGGTATTTGATCACCTCTGGCGTTTTTATTTTTTGTGCTACAAATAAAATACAGAAAATTCTGAAAAAATTGTTTTTTCTGTTTTATGTCAAAAAATGTTGTAAAAATATAAGTTCTTCTCCTTCACTGATGGGCACCGATGAGGAGGTACTGACAGACATTACTGATGGGCACTAATTGGCATACCCGGTGGGCACTGACTGGCATTGCTGGCATGCATGCTGATGGGCCTGTACTGATAATCAATGCTGAATATCAGTGCAGATCCCCCGTCAGGTGACCTGCTGATCGTCTCTCCTCTACTCGCTCCTTGTCAGCATGAATAAAGGAAAGCCGATAACCGGCACTTCCTGGTCATGATATGATTAGCTTTGATTGGACACAGCTGATCACATGGTAAAGAGCCTACATCATAGACTCTTTACTGAGATTGGAGATGCGGGGTGTCAGAGCAACACACCGCACCACCGATAGCCACGTGCCAGATCGGCTTATTCTTCTGGATGTCATATGACCTTCACTTAGGATAATGGAACCCCTGCCTGTCATTCTGCTTTAGGTCGGGTGGGAAGGAGTTAAAAAATAATTTTAGGCCTGAAGATTATATAAAACCCCCAAAACTTGATATATTTTTTGAAAGCAGATACCCTAGAGAATAAAATTGTGGTAGTTCTCATTTTTTTATGTCACGCAATATTACCACAAAAGTCTAGGAAACGCAAAATTCCAGTAAAAAACACAATAAAGTTCATTTCAGGGGGCACAAAAACACAATAAATTACCCAATTTTTTGGTAAAATATAAAAGCCGAGGTTGCACCGAGTAAATAGATACCCAACCTTAAATTTGTGTGTAACTGTGAAATGGTGACAACCTTCAGTATCCTATATTTTCTGTATGCGACGCTTTAAAAGCCCCCTATAGATCATCAGTTTAGTGTTACGGAAGAGGTCTGGTGATAGAATGATTGCTCTCTTTCCGATGTGATATATAACATGTGTATCGCAAGCAACGTTTTCAGGCGTAGGCGCTCCAACATGTGATTTTATGTTTGTAAGTGTGTATATGTGGGGGTAGGGGGAGGATTTTATGTGCTTGGGTGTAACTTTAATTTTGTACAAGTAAAAAATATATGTTTTTTCTACTTTACTTTTTAATTTTTTTTATCCCGCTAATCTTTAACTCATGACCAGCTGACTGTACAAGCTACTTAGACCCCTCCATTTATCACAGTCTCCTTGCTATGTCCCCCAAGCATTGTGTGGCACAGATGATAATTTACAATATTATAAACTTATGAGATTGCTATGTATTTGTATTCTATATGTTTTTTTTTAATTAGGCTGATTTTCTTTGCTGCTAAGGCATAAAAAGTCTTGAAGAAGCTTATTGATGAAACGCGTCAACCTCTTGGACAATTCAGCAAAGCTAAATGAGTGTCATTATGAATATATATGTCCTAATGTTTGGATTTGTTACCATCTGGTTTTAACACATCATTTTAATATTTGTAAGAAAGATTTATATTTTATGTCATTTTTGTGTTTGGTCTTTTTCATACCAATAAAGTCCGACATACAAGGTTATTTTATTTTTATATATATATATATATATATATATATATATATATATATATATATATATTGGATGTGGTACATTTATAGTAGCCAAACCTTCCTCTTTTTTTAAATATAAAAAAAAATAGTTGACCAGCATTCACCCAGCTGTGATGAATATTGGATGTATTTATTTACACTGATTCCCTTGGCTCCATCTAGTGGCCCTAATGCGATATTGTGATATTTTTACTAATGGAGGTAAGTCAGGAAAAATACCCGATTATGGTCACTAGATGGAGCTGACAATCATAGGAAATCACTTTGTTACATTATGACCAGAATTTGTAATGGCTGGATGAGTGATTGTCACATTCATCCCATGAATTTTCTAGAAGTAGACCCCTTAGTTTCCTTCATCAGACATGGCTTCATACTAATACCTGAGATCATCCTCATACACTGGTGAGTACAGAACACACTGAAAGATATAAGTTTAATAAAATCAACAATATTAAACCAACCATTAATTTAAACCTGAAAATTTGCATTTGGCCATTAGCTGGCGCTAAGTATCATAGAAGATATCACCATTTATTGAACAAATGTAACATTGTTTGTTTTCATTTGATGGAAAACATTCAACCAACTCAGCAGATCGCTTCATTCCTTCAATCTCCCCATTCACACAGAAGGAATGTACATGTTCATTCATTGGGTGAATTATTATGTAAATTATTTATGAATAGACCTCTAAATGTCAGGAGACGTTTATATAATGATGGGAAGTTTGTAGCAGATAAATGAATAGACCTCCTAGCAATGTTATTACCAGGCTGCAGCTAGGGGGAGCTCTAATGTTTAGAGTGTGACCACAGCAGAGTGATCCCATCTAGCTCACATTAACCCTTTCACTGCCAGAGCTGGTTTTCCATTATTTTTGCACACATGGTAATATGAAGATCTTGGGCCTGAATATTAGATAAAACCCCCAAACATATATTTTTTGAAAGCAGAGGCCCTGGAGAATAAAATTGTGGTAATTGTTAAGGTGTTCCTTGTACACAAATGTCACCTTCATATCCGAGTTTATTTTCCCCCATTTTCTATGGTGTGATCTTTTCTACAATACCTTGTTATATATAAATATATAAAATAGAGGAAAAATGAGTGTAATAACCACAACAACACCTCTCCATTCACATTGGCGCCATGATGAAAATATACAAACAGTAAAAAAAGTGAAAAGATGTGAAAACATCACATTCCAAACATTCCTCAAACAAAGAAATAAATGTGAAGAAGAAATCGCTCCATTCCCCAGTATATATACACCACTTAGTGCTCGTGTCACCCCTCCCCCCTCTGGGCACCACTCATCTGAACTATATGCCCCCCAATTTCATGGGTGGGAACACACACACATTATACACAATTTTAAGGTAAAATATAAAAGATGAGGTGATGAGTAAATAGATACCGAACATGTCAAGTAATAAAATTGTGTGTGGCTGTGACATGGCAAAATACTGCAGTACCTAAAAATTTCCATAGGAGGCGCTTTCCTGCTCATCAGTTTAGAGACAAGTATGATCTCTGGTCATAGAATTATTCCTCTCACTCCAACATTTGTGGTGATCCCTCACATGTGTGGTGCAATCACGCTTTACATACACATATACATAGTATGGGTGCGTTTACAGGTATGTGCGGGGCAATGGGGGTTACTTTTCTTTTTTTATATTAATTTTATCATCTTTTTTATTTATTTTTCCCTTATTTAGCTGTATTGATATCACAAGTGGATAATAAACCCCCATGTGATATTATTGGGCAGGTGACAGGTCCTCTTTATGAGACATGGGGGGTGTATTAGACCTCCAATGTCTCCTCTACCCTCCAATGCACAGATGGCACTCAGTTAGATGCTTCCTTAGCGGTATCATCCGGGGAATGACAGCTCAGAAGCGGGAAACACTCAGAGCTGAGGACTGCAGGTTTCATTCAGTGCAGAGGAGATCCGGGGATGGACGGTCACCTGCCTCCTTCCTCTTGGCCTCCTGAAGCCGCTGGATGTGGTCTCGGGGTACCAGGACAAGTGGAAGAGCCAAAGAACCACACTGGGGGGGGTCATGGTCGAGGGATCGGGCCGTCTGCAGTGTAAGTGGGATTAGGCAGCTACACAGCCCCCCAGGTCACTCTTACTGTGCAGCTGGGAGCCGGCTGAAGAAAACAAGCACTGCCACCATCAGCTTGTGATTAACACTTCACTCTCTGGGTGCACTATGTAACTCCAAAGAGCTCAACTGGTTAAATATCCTGTCTGGGGGGTCCTAATTCTGGGGGGTTTCTTATCCTGGGGGGTCCTACTCCTGGAGGAGGTTCTTATCCTGCCTGTGAAGGGACATCTCTGTGATGTACAGAAAGTGCTGTAGCTGTGCTGAAATTTACAAAAGAGAAAGTGTTTTAAATTTTACCAAAAACAGCACACAGACCCCCCCCCCCTCCCCCCGAAGTTCTTCTATGTATTTGGGGGACCTTTGGAGGGTCTGTGTGCTGTTTCAAAAAAAAGAAGCCAGCAATGAAATGTTCACAGACTGTGGAAACTTTACACTGGACCTCATACAACTTAGATTCTGTGCCTCTCCACTCCTCTTCCAGACTCTGGGACCGCAATTTCCAAATGAAATGCAACATTTTCTATACCCCCTGATGATTTGGGGAGCCATGTCATCTGCTGGTGTTGGTCCACTGTGTTTTATCAAGTCCAAAGTCAGTACAGCCCTCTAGCAAGAAATCCTAGAGCATTTCATGCTTCCCTCTGCTGACCAGCTTTATGGAAATGCCAATTTCATTTTCAATAACAATAGTACATCAACATAATCAAAAAAGGGTGGGATCGTGCTGTCCTGCAAGACCACTGGAAAAGGAGTTACCGGTAAGTCTAACTCCAGTTTTCCCCAGTTGTCTTCCAGGACAGCCTTTGAGAGGATCCCCAAGTACTCACCAGATTAGGGGGGGACCACGGCTTGGAGAACTTTTCTCCCAAAAGCCTGATCCTGACTAGACATTAAGTCTAGTCGATAATGCCTTGTTAAAGGTGGAGAAGTTTGACCACATGGCTGCTTTACATATTTTCTCCGGGGTGGCACCAGCTCTTTCTGCCCAGGATGCCGACAATGCCCTTGTGGAGTTGGCTTTAATACCCCCAGGAGGATCTTTGTTACTGTCTTAGCTAGCCTAATCCACCTAGCTATGATGACTTTAGAAGCTTTTTGCCCCTTAAGTTGTCCGGAAAAAAGAACAAAAAGTGAATCTGAGATTCTAAATGGATTGGTTACCCTTAGATACTCTAAGATACACCTCCTCACATCTAATAAATGAAAAAGTTTTTCTTTCTCGTTTGAAGCTTTCTAAAAGAAAAAAGGGAGGACAATATCTTGTGACCTATGGAAACTAGATGCCACCTTTGGTAAGAACCCAGGGTCTGTCTTTAGGATGACTCTGTCTTCTAGAATTTGGAGGAATGGCTCTGTGACAGAGAGAGCTTGGATTTTACTGACTCTACGGGCTGAAGTGATTGCCACAAGAAGTACTGTCTTGAATGTAATCAGTCTTAGAGAGGCCTCTGAGATGGGTTCAAAGGGTGACCCCAAAAATGCCTTTAGAACGATTGATAGATCCCAGGATGGAGCTATGTTAACTCTGACTGGTTTGCGTCTGGAGATTGCTTTACAGAACCTAGCAATGAAAGGATCTTCTTGTAACCTTTTCTCTAAGTATACACTTAAGGCTGCTATCTGGCCCTTAATAGTACTAGGAGTTAGCCCCTGGTCTATCCCCTCCTGGAGAAAATGTAGGATATTTGCTGTATCCATGTTTACCTCACCTCAGCTGTTCAGCCAGCTGTTAAATTTCCTCCAGACCTTCCTCTAAATGGCTTGAGTGACAGGTTTTCTACTCTGTAGCAAGGTCTGAATCACTCTATCAGTCAGGCCCTTGCTCTTCAATATTTCCTCCTCAGTAACCACGCTGAGAGGTTCAGCATGGATACTTGTGGAAGAAAGAGAGGTCCCTGAGACAGAAGGTCTTGTCTGCAGGGAAATCTCAGAGGAGGTTGGTCTGTCAACCGTAGCAACGTTGTGAACCATGGTCTCTTGGGCCAAAACGGTGCCACTAAGATTAAACACATTTCCTCCGCTAGAAACTTCGCTAAAACCCTCGGGATGAGGTGAAACAGAGGAATCGCATACGCCAAGCTGAAGGTCCATGGAGTCTGTAAGGCGTCTACTGCCCAGGGCTGATCTCCTGGGTATATCGAGCAAAAATTTGGAACTTTTGCATTCTCTTTGTTTGCAAATAGGTCCACTACTGGTTTTCCCCAGTAAGCTGCTATGTAGTTGAACACTTCCAGGTGTAGAGACCATTCTTGATTCAACACTCGTTGTCGACTCAGGAAATCTGCAGTGTTGTTCAGCTCCCCTTTCAGGTGTATTGCAGAGATGGATGCTAGATTGGATTCTGCCCATTGAAATGTGCGACTGGCCACCAACATTAGTCGATGACGTCTGGTGCCTCCTTGCTTGTTTTTATAAGCTACAGCTGTCATATTGTCTGAGCGGACCTGTAGATGATGACCTTGTATTGTATTCTGAAAGGATAGTAGAGCCCTGAGGACAGCTGTTAGCTCCTTCCAATTGGATGAGAGAAGTTTCTCCTCTGACGTCCACCTGCCCTGGGCCCATTCTGAGTTGAGGTGGGCTCCCCAACCCCAGCTGCTCGCATCTGTAGTTAGTATGGATGTGATAGGAGAGATCCAGAGAACCCCTTTGTTTAAATTCTCTGTGTCCTTCCTCCACCAGGAGGGAGTGTTTTACTCTGGTGGGGATTGAAATCTCTTCTTCCAGATCCCCGTCTTTTAACTGTTCCAACAAAAACCTCTGAAGG
Organism: Aquarana catesbeiana; assembly: GCF_042186555.1. Lineage (NCBI taxonomy): Eukaryota > Metazoa > Chordata > Amphibia > Anura > Ranidae > Aquarana > Aquarana catesbeiana. The sequence goes on along the minus strand of NW_027362664.1, from coordinate 1,352,177 downwards.
TCTCTTTGGTGGAACCTAGCCCATTGTACAGCCGGAATGGCTGCTGTCATAAGTCCTAAGACCGACATCACCTCCCTCACTGTACATTTGGTGCTGCTTTGAAGAAAAGACATTCTCTGCCACAGATTCAATATCTTTTCTTCCGGCAGGACTATTCTCTGCTCTACCGACAGGATCTTGTACCCTAAGTACTAAGTGTTGGGGTAATTTTGGACTTTTCCAGACCGATTATCCACCCCAACTGACTCAGGCTGAGCTGTGTTAACTCTAAGCCCCGACGAAGTTGTTTCTCTGAGTGGGCCGTGAGGAGTAAGTCGTCTAGATACGGAATGATCGAGACTGACTGTAGTCTTAACGGAACTAATGCTTCCCCAAGAACTTTGGTAAAGACTCTCGGGCAGGACGACAGTCCGAAGGGAAGTGCTCTGCACTGAAAATAATAAATGTTGGTGTCTATCTGAATTGCCATCCGAAGCAATTTCTGGCATTCCTTCCTTATTGGGATATGTAGACAGGAATCACTTAAATCCAGGGTAGCTATAAACACCTCTTTTTGGAGAAGATTTTTTATCGAGTAAATGGACTCCATCTAAAATTTTTTGTATCGGATGGAGAGGTTCAGAGGTCGGAGGTTCATGATTAGTCTGAACTTTCCAGATGGCTTTTTTTACCAGTTAAAACCGTCCCCCTGTATCTGAATAGGGACTGGTGTCAATACCTCTTGATCCACCATTTCCCCTATTAACAAAGGTAAGGCCTTGGCCTTTTCTGAGTGCCTTGGAAGCTTTGTCACAAGAAACTTTGAGGGTGGATCGCTGTGAAATTTCAGCGCATACCCTCTTTTTATAATATTTAAGACAAACTCGTTTGAGGTCATCTTTTCCCATTGTGGGAGAAATTCACTAACTTCCCACAGGAACCCTGATGTCACTGGGGTTTAAGGTTTGGATTGGGGCGGTTAAAAAGTATGCCCCTTTTCCTTTCCCTTTTTGTCCTGTCCAGTGTTTTTTGGGTTTGAACTCCTTCTCTGACTTGGAGGGTTCCTTTAAGGGGACGAAAACATTTTCTTTGAAAATTTTTCTTTTTAATGGGAAAGTTTTCCTTTTTATCCGCCGTTCTTTCTAAGGCGGTATCTAATTCAGGCCCGAAGACTAAATCTCCTGTAAAGGGGACACTGCACAGGCGTGTTTTGGACGCCGTGTCTCCCCCCCAAGTTTTCATCCATACTGCAGAAAAACGAGGAAGAGAGGCGCCTCTAAGTGCAGTATGTAAACTGAATTTAATAAAAACACTGTACAAAAACACTCACATTTGTTGAATTAAAATAAAGCATATCGTGTAGTTAATTTCCTGGAGGAGGGGGGGTCCGTCAGATCAGTTACTGCATCGCTGTCTCCTGCTGTACGTACGGCTGTGCTTGAGCCACCGCTGAAGCCGGCCGCGGTGATGAGATACTCCAAAGCGAGGCCTGAAACGCTGGTGGAAAGCAGGCGCGGGGCTGTGACGTCTCTTCCTCGTTTTTCTGCAGATCTTTGGGGCTTGGTTTCAGCTCTTTTTGGAAGGCAGCCATCTGTGTGGACTTTTAACTCTCTATTGAACTTGCTTTGCCCATATAGACTTTTATGGACTTTAATAGTCATAGTTACCTTTTTGCTATTAACATAATGGTAATATAGAGATATCCAGTTCTTTGCGCCTTTACTTGCTTTCATCCATACTGACCTCCTGGCTACGACAGAAAGCGCCGCAATTTTAGCCATAAATTTTACGGAATTTGTGGAAGCGTCAGAGATGAAACTTGTGGCCTTGAAAAGCATAGGGAAGGTTTTCAAGAGCTCCCCCTAGGCGTGCCTGCTTTTAAATGTTCTTCTAGTTGAGACAACCAGAACTCCAGATTCCTAGCAACACAAGAAGTGGCTAGGGTTTTAAGCCTGCCATAGAAGCATCCCAGGCCCTCTTTAAGACTATGTCTGTTTTCCTGTCCATTGAGTCCTTTAAATGACCCATATCCTCAAAAACAAGGTCAGACTGTTTAGAGACTTTGGACAGAAGGGCGTCTAGTTTAGGATTTTTATTCCAAACCGCCTCTGGGCTCTCATCAAAGGGAAATCTTCTTTTAAGGGAATTAGGAAAGAAGACTTTTTTATCTGGCTCAGGCCCACTGCTTGCGGACAAGGTCAGAAAGCACTTTATGTATAGGGAATACCTTAGCTTTCTTTTTCCCCAGAGCCTCATACATTTTATCATGTCTGGTCAATTAAGTTTCTTCCTCATCAATTTCCAGCGTATCATAAATAGCGCTCAACAGCTCGTCTACATCCTCAAGAGACAGCTTGTATTTTGCTGCTTTGTTAGCTACAACCTGATCCTCATCCTGGTCTGAGTCTGCGTCAGAAGATTCAGGGCTAACTAACAGGGGGCTATGCTCCCTGACCATACGGGGCTCCCCAGAACTGGGTGTTGTAAGGCATGGTGAGGAGGGAATCGCAGCTGCTTTACTTAGGAAGCAGATGTGTTTACATCTGCGATTAACTCCCGGAGAGATTTAAAGGTTGATGCCATCTCATCTTTAAAGGAGCCAAGGAATTTTGCCAAGGGAGAGTCTGCCTCTGTTTTAAGTAAGCCTGCAATACACTGTCTGCATAAGACTTTGTTAGAGCCTGAGGACAATTTATTTCCACAATTAGAGCACTTTTTGCGGCCTGACTTTTCTTCCCTTGTGGGCCTCCTTAGCCTGAAAATAAAGAATAAAAACGATCTTAGCATCAGAAATCCTTTTTAACTCTTATTAAAAACACCCATGCTGCAACCACCGCTGCATAAACCCGGGACTGTGAGGTAACCACCACCATGGGTTACTAAAAATCCCAGCCTTACAACAAAACCCAAGAAAACACCACAGTAAGGGCTTGCCCAGCAGCCTACCTGGGTTTGGCTGGTGCCTGCATCCACCGGAGTGTCCTGGGGATTAGCCTCTACGGTCCCCCTCTCGAGCTCCGGATCCCGCCGCTAGTCCGGTATGGCTGGACGCTGGTCGGGATTTGTAGGCCCAGCGTGGGCTTCCCCCTTCCTCTTTGTGCCTCTAGAGGCCCGGAACCGGAAGTCTCGGCACACAGCGCTGACGCAGTTCCGCCGGAAATGATGCTCTGCGTCTCCGACCCCCACCGCCATTACAGCAAGGAGCTGGGATGGAAGAATCCATCTACACTGCTCCTGGGGGGAACCTGCATCAGCCTGCCACTGGCACACCTCGGCACTGGAAAGAGGGGGTAACGGGTCTGCTCCTGTCAGCCGGATGGTACCCAAGCCCAAAGAAATAAGGTAGGACTAACCTGGAGACCGCTGTGTCCCAACAACTGATGACGTGTCCCCATCCAGTCCATTCAGCTGTCACTTGGGGATTAGTGGGTTAGTGCAAATAACGTTGGCCCTGTACTGTACTGCCTGGAGCACATTAGAGGATCCTCTAGGTCTGACAGCAAAGCTGTGAGTGGGGCCGGAAATCTGCTTCATGATTGGACACGATATATCGGCAAATACAAAGATGCTATATTTTAGAGGCATTGACAATGATGGAAATCACCAAATTACGATGTTCAGGGAAACATTACAAAACCTACCTACAATGGTGGAATCATTTGTCACAGAGACCAGCAGTACCATTCTGGAACATTCTGGTGAAGACTAAATACACTCTCAGATATCCTCACAGGGCGAGCTTCCCAAACCGATGCTGGATGGTTTCCACATATGCCCACTATGTTTGTTGGGCTCCACTATCCCACGTATGGGCCTAGCATGGTGGGTGCCACTGGGTAGAAGAGAGAGACCAGAGAACATTCGCTCACTGCTCCCTGTAGCTAGAATGAACCCAGAAGTGATATGTATTAGATGACTTTCGAGTTCATTGCCATCATTCCTGACCACTGTGGCCGGGGAAGCTGTGAATTATTTTTAATCTACAGGATTTATATAGCGCCAACAGTTTGCGCAGCATGTTTAAGTCCTGGAGGTGAGTATGGGAGGAGGTAACAAGGGAGCTAGAGAGTAGGAGGCATTGGGAAGAGCGGAGAGGATGATTTAGGAGATGTCTGCAGATGAGGTTGGCGATGTAGCTGGGGGTGATGCTGTGTATGGCTTTGTATGTTGTGGTTAGTGGAATCACTTCCCACTCCACTTGAGTACTTCCATCATATCCCGCTTCCTCCAGCCTGAAGATAGATATCAGATATTATAACCGCATATTACAACCAAGAACTAGGCAGGACTCATTCGGCTGCAAAGCTGGAACACATTTATTTGAACAAACTAACACAGAATATATACACCATAGGAGGACACCCCCCTCCTGATCATATTACCCTAACAATACAAACTGCACACAGGAATATAATTAGAACAGACATATACTATAAATGCTATGTTAATTAGCTACCTGAATGACAGAGGTTTCATTCCAGGTCAGACTTGCCGACTTCTACAATACTGAATACAGTGTACTGGACAATACACATTATTACAAGTATAAACACAACCCACGATGGTTTGCTTAGCAGACAGACAAAAGGTGAGTTAATTGGTACAAATAACAATGGTTGAAAGACCCCTAGGAGGCACACTAGAGCTACTTGCAATAAACACATTATAGGAGGCAACTCCAGACAGGAGGCTTGCTGATGACATCAACATCTGCTATGACTCCCATAGTGTGGAACAGTCCCTGCTGGAAATGTGGCATCTAGGCCTTTTACATGGACACCGGGCTTAGAGTCCCAGAGTCTGTGTGTCTTGGGGAGACATGTACTTGAATCTAAAGTAACAAGACCACTCCATGAGTACCCCATACACTTTCCAAAAAGTAGTGTTCCCTTAAATGCCAGGGCCCATAGTCAGTGGGTGAGAGGCTTGCTCCCAGTCCTCTCCAAAAGCCCCTGTCCCGGCTAGGTCAGTCACAGTTAGTATTTTGAATTTTATACGGTGGGATAGGGGAAGCCAGTGAAGGGATTGGCAGAGAGGGGCAGCAGTCAAGGATTGGTTAGTAAGATGTATTATTCTACCTGCAGCATTCATAATAGATTGAAGGGGGAATAGTCTGTGTAAAGGTCAGTCAGTGAGGAGAGGGTTGCAGTAGTCGAGGTGGGAAATAACCAAGGAGTGAATAAGTTGTTTTGTGGTGTCATTAGTCAGGAGGGGGCAAATTATAGAAACATTGTGGAGGTTAAGGTGGCAAGATGTAGCCGGTGATTGGATGTGGGGACTGTAGGAGAGGTCAGAGTCTAGGATTATGCCCAGAACCCTGACATGTGTGGAGGCACCAATGGCTGTGCCGCTGATCTTGATGGTGAAGTCCTAGGGAGGGGATCGGGGAGGAGGAAATATTACAAGCTCAGTTTTAGAAAGATTAAGTTTGAGGAAATGGTGTGACATCCATACTGATATGTCACTCAGTAAGTTTCTGATATGTGAGGAGGTTGAGGGAGTAAGAATGGAGCATGATCCGCTCTCCATTATCTTCAGTGGAGGGCAGAGGGGACATGAAGGGTCTGATAGACTCCTGATGTCTCATTAAAGACAACCTGTCACAACAAAAAATGCTATCATATTGGGGTTTATCTGTCCCTTATGACCCAAACACTTAAAACCCCACCCTAAAACTTTGAGTTCCCTCTTATTTACAAACAAACATTTTGTCTATATAATAAAAAAAAACAATGATTGCACTGCATATAACACCATGCATGCCAGAGTGAGAGCAATCATTCTACATCCATTATTCTGGGTTACCTCTACACAGAGGACCTGGAAAGGCTTTTAAAGCATCATCTATGGGGAAATATTGACTACCAAAGTTTGTCATTATTTCATCAGCACACACAATTTTAGGGCTGGACATGTTGTGTATCTATTTACTCGGCCCAACCTCATCTTTTATATTTTACCAAAAACTGGGTAAAATATTGCAATTGTCCTTTAAAATTACACTTAATGTATTTCTTACTGAAATGTACACTTGATAAGCCACTTGTTAGTTAATATCATGTGACATGAACTACCATCCTTTTAATCCCCAGGGACTCTGCTTTCAGAAAATATATGTTTGGGGGTACTAAACTAATCTTCAGGACAAAAATGTACTTTAACATGTGTGGAAAAAAAAAAAAATATACAAAAACAGCTCTGGCAGTATAAGGGTTAATGAGAGCTAGATACATTACACTGAGCACAGCAGAGTGATTCTAACATCTCCATCAGTAAATGTAGTGCAAAACACCATTATGGCCACTAGATGGAGCCAATGATATGAAAAAAATATGACCAAAACTTGTCACATTCGTTCAATTAATTTTCTTTTTTAAATAGACCTCTAAGTATTTGTGAAAGCTTACATGCCACAAAATGACAATGAAAGGTAATGACTCCATTTTTATTTTTCTACTGCTATCAAATTGCCAACACGGTACAACATTTCATGTCTTTGGTGATCTCTGATCTTCTTATGAGCTGTTTCTTACATGATGAAGATCAGCCATGGAGTAGATCTGAGGTGTATATCACGGTGTGCTTCTTCCCCACATGAGAGCTGTGATGTCCAGCAACATTCATATAGAAGACATTTCCTGCACTCAAGGCACTAATACACCTCAATGGTTGTGTGGGACCCCTGATGTACTGGCAGACAGGACTTCAGTGAGGAACAACTCCATCACTCAGGACAGGAAAGTGGCTTCTCCCCCGTGTGCAATCTCTGATGTTTGTAAAGACTGTACTTCTGTGTAAAGCTTTTCCCACACTCAGGACAGGAATATGGCTTCTCCCCTGTGTGAGATCTCTGATGTCTAGAAAGATTGGGCTTCATTGAAAAACATTTCCTGCAAACAGGACAGGAATATGGCTTCTCCCCTGTGTGAGACCTCTGATGTCTGTAAAGATTGGTCTGTACTGAAAAACATTTCCCGCACTCAGGACAGGAATATGGCTTCTCCCCTGTGTGAGATCTCTGATGCATAGAAAGAGCAGACTTCATTGAAAAACATTTCCCACAAACAGGACAGCAATATGGCTTCTCCCCTGTGTGAGATCTCTGATGTTTGTCAAAATTGAACTTCTGTGAAAAACATTTCCCACACTCAAGGCAGAAATACGGCTTCTCCCCAGTGTGCAACCTCTTATGTTTTTTAAGATTGGAGTGAATCGAAAAACATTTACCACACTCAGAACAAGAATACGGCTTCTCCCCAGTATGAGATCTCCGATGTGTGTATAAATGTGAGGAATGTGAAAAACATTTCCCGCACTCAGAACAGGAATATGGCTTCTCCCCCGTGTGAGACCTCTGATGTATTAAACATTCTGATTTTAGTACAAAACATTTCCCGCACTCAGGACAGGAATACGGCTTCTCACCCGTGTGCACTTTTTGATGTGTGTAAAGATGCGAGGGCCGTGAATAAGATTTTCCACACTCAGAACAGGAATACGGTTTCTCTCCAGTATGAGATATTTTATGGTCGTCAAGCCTTGATTTAAAAAGAAAACACTTCCCGCACTCAGAACAGGAATACGGCTTTGCCCCCGTGTGAGAACTATTATGCACATTAAGTTGGGATTTAAAGCGGAAACACTTGCCGCACTCAAGACAGGAATGTGGCTTCTCTGCTGTGTGAGCTCTTTTATGCACATTAAGTTTGGATTCAGAATGGAAACATTTCCTGCACTCAGGACAGGAATACGGCTTCTCTCCTGTGTGAGATCTTTTATGCACATTAAGTTTGGATTTAGAACAGAAACACTTCCCGCACTCAGTACAGGAAAAGCTCTTCTTTGTTGGAAGGACGGCACCGTCCCTCACAGTCTGAGGTTCCTCAGGATAAGAGGAATATGATGGTCCATCTACACTGTGTGGTGCCGGATTGACATTTGAGGTAGTCGGGTTTTCTCCTGGACTATACTGTGTGATGTCCTCATCTTCTACTTTACAGTCTGGAGACAAAGTGAGACAATCCTCTGAGGTTTTCCTCATCTCCCGTCCATCTACTAAAATAGAAATAAAAAGATTATTACTAGACATGAGCAGATTGGTTCCCCTAAACCAGGACTCCGCCCACATCAGGCAGCTTTGTCTCTGAGAATCTTACAATTCCCCCCTCAAGGTAACTAGTAAATGGGTCCTCTGATCTCCTACCAGTTCATTTCTTTAGTCATGGACCTTAGTCAGAGAGTGAGGAAACAACGAGAACTGTCTTTTATAGGAGTGACGGTGATGAAGGGATTATATGACAAGTGTCTCCACCCCCTCTATCACTCATTGCCATCTTCACAAGAAGTCCTAACCTTCCTATGATTTAGTCATATATAACAGCAGGGCTGAGCCCCACCAGAGGTCAAAGAGTGAGGATGGGGGAGATCAACCAAGATGAAGACTGGACTGATCCTAAAGACCACCATCATTGGGTTGACTCCTCCCTCATTATAGCTTTCTGTTTGAGGATGTTATCACATTATTATCAACACGTAAAAATCTGTGCTCCAATCAAATCATAAGATATAAAATGTCCATCTGGTAGGAAATGGGTGTAACAAAAGAGAATACATATTATGTGTATATATAGCAGTGGGTAGAGGGGAGAGAGCAGAAGTCAGGACTATGTAATGTAAAACATATTGTAGAAGATACAACAGGTAGGACTATATAGTATCAGAATGATGTAATGTACAACATAGAGTATATAGTGTAGGGGTCAGGAGTATGTAATTTACAATATAAATTATACAGTGTAAGGATCAGGACCCATAATATTGGTATTCAGTAATCAGTGGAAGATTAAATGTTTACATGAAACAAGTTGCAGAGGTCTCACAACGCTGCTTCCCATCTCCTGAGACTGAATACATTGTTTCTACGTGAATATATATGTATTTTTGGACAGGTTCTAGTGACAGAATATTGCGTACACATACCTGATGTGAAGTAAATAAAAGAGAAAATTGAGAGGTAACAGATCAAGATCTGTCTCTAAAAAAATGATTTTTAAGGATGCATATTTCTGTCATGAGGCAAGCACAACCACAAGGAATAATTCAAAAAATATATCATTTATACAATTTAAAACAGTCTTGGTCATTAAACAAAATGACCAAGATAATACTCATTTTCAAAGAGCTTGAACAGATGTTTCTTTGTATCGGGTAGCCAACGCGTTTCGCAGTCTAGATTACTGCTTCTTCGGGGCTGTTCCCCATGCATCCGCATAGTCCAAGTTACAGAAAAATATGAAATTAGTATCAAAAAGTGTACACAATAACTTTACAGAAGTACAATAATATTTTTCACTACGGTGCTTACCCAAATATCCTGACATTAATACCATTGCAACATCGAAGAGAAAGGGTGGACACCATCCAGTAATAAATAGGTGATGTCAGAGTCACCTATATAGTCTTGTGGATGTTGAACCATATGTATAGGTAAAAAGACAGTATCATAGATCATCTAGGAATGCAGAAATATATATGTATTAAGATGCAAATGCATCACTAACTCATGATGTATGAATAAAGTGAGAGAAAAATACCTCGTCACTTAAATAGACCATATATAAGAGCATTTCAATATAAACAAAGAGGCAAGAAAGGGAAAAGGGAGGGAAAAGGAAGGGAAGGGGGGAGAGAGGGAAAGGAGGGGGGAAAGAGAGAGAGGATGGGTATTTTAGGGGAAGATCGCTAATCAAACAGCTAATCACCCCTTAATCCCATCGGCTGACTATAAATATAAATGCGACTGCGAACAATTGTTGGCAGTCAAGGTAAAAGCATGAAAAAAACTAAGCCAGTTATTATGAACCCACCCTCCAAGCTACTAAGCATATTTCCCAAATCGCCAACTCCTACACTCAAAAGGGAACATATAAGCATACAGAAAGATACAATCTACCAAGGAAAAAAGGAAAACCGAAACAACTATATAGTGATCAAATATAGATACCTAGTGTGTTATCATCTGAAAAAACTGGAGAGAAGATCAGACAATGTTCAGTGCAAAAAACGAGGGCTAAGCCACTCCAAGGCCAAAGCATAGGCTCCAGCCCCACTCGTCCCGACCAAGGGCAAGAATACAGCCTCTAGTCCTCCACTAATACATGCGGCACGTCCTCCGCAACTGCCATGATGCTAGTCAAAGCGGGTGAATGGTTCCGGCTTCCTTTTTAAACACTGGTTGCAGCCGAAAATGAAACGAGCGGGGTCAGCTCACTGACATCACTTCCGGTGTAAGTGTCCCCCGGGTCGCGCATGTGCTGCGAATCCTCGATCGCCGCAATAGTGCCGAGCAAGGAGCCAGAGCTAAAGGTGCCATCCAGCTGCCAAGGGAGAGAAGGCAGCTTGTAAATGAGGAGACAATAGCCTCCTCATTTCTGGAGACACTCAAACATCCAACAATTGACCAACACTGGAAATTGTCCATCCTTTCTTAAAGATGCATAACGATCGCAAAACATAATGGCAGTATATTTTACTATCTTGCACTATTCGAGTGCTCATCCTCGTTCATTGATACATAGCATCCCTTTTAGCCAAGATCTTAGGCTACGCCGTAATTGTTCGAGGGAGGAAGACTTCAAAAAGGAAGCTAAAGCCCTTTTTGGGCGACTACTCAATAGGGGATACAGCAAAGAGGTTCTAAAAAGGGCCTATCAGAGGGCAAGATTGAACAAACAAGAGCAACTAATCTTTAAACCAAAGTCTCAGAGTAGTAATGCTACTACGAGATTGATCACTAGGTTTAGTGCACATCAAGATCAATTTCGTGCATTAATAGCCCAAAATTGCCACTTTTGTTCTGAAGATCCAATAATTTCAAAGTATGTATCAGACCGCCCAGAAATAGTCTATAGGAGATCACGATCCGTTAGGGACAGTCTTGTACACAGCCACCTCTCATCTTTATCAACAATGGAAGGGGCTGTGGGAGGTAATGGTACATACAGATGCGGAAAATGCGATCAGTGTCCCTGGATAAAAGAGGGAGAGGGCTGTTTATTACCTAGGGGAGGCTATATGAAATCTAGGTCATATGCCGACTGTGGTACCATCGGCGTGGTTTATCTGGCCACTTGCCCGTGTGGTGCATTTTACATTGGTAAAACCAAGCGTACTTTTGCCAGACGTGTATGTGACCACTTATGCTAGCTCGATGCCGGCTTACTTTATACACCTATATGTAGACATGTGGGTCTTAAATCATGGTTATGATCCATCATTTATTTAATTCTTTGCACTTGAGGTTATACCACAACAAGAAAGAGGAGGTGACTTTGATAAGAAAATCCTCCAACAAGAAACTAGATGGATTTTTAATCAAAAAGCAACTAGCCCGCCGGGTATGAACCTATAGTTTAAATCCTTCTTGTAGCATTTGCCCTGGAGACTACTTGATATGCCCCCCTTTTTTGTCGATCATTATAGGTGATATTAGGTAATAGAAAATGCATTTCCTGGAGAAAATGTGTGGGAATGCTGAATAGCATCTCCCCATCTGCTAGCTGCCTGTCCCCTGAACACACTGTAAAAAAAACATCTCCTCACTATCTGCCTGATTGAGAGACAGTGTGAGAGAACCCTTCAAACAAGCTATAATAAATCCACAACAGTACATGCTATGGAAACAGCGACTTCACCGTTAGAGACACACGGCCTTTGTGAATGTATCCGTATAAAATTTATGTTGGTAAAACTTAAAAATGTGGGCATGTCAGTGATTTAAAAAGAAGTTGGGTGTGCGTTTTGCTGGGAAATGTGAAGAATTTTATACATCAAAACTGCCCCATCATATTGCCACCATAAAAACGGCCCCCATCAAAACTGCCCCATCATATTGCCATTATCAAAACTGCCCCCATCATATTTCCCCGATCAAAATTGCCCCCATCATATTGCCACAGTCATAACTGCCCCATCAAAATTACCCCCATCATATTGCCACCATCAAAACTGCCCCATCAGAATTGCCCCATCATATTCCTCTATTATAAATCAGTACATGGCGTGTCTGTCCCCTCCCCCGGGCTCTGTAATTAGAGCCGAGATGCTCCAGCCACCTCCCCCCCTTTGTATAACAGAAGCTTTGGTAACCATGGCAACAAAAGCAACACAGTACACTCTAATGGCTAAAATTTCCTGAAATGACCACTAAACAAACAGCTTTTTCACAAAAACTGTAAAAGATATCAAACTGAAAAGATATAGCCAGATAGCTGAATATTTTGAGAACATTTTAAAGTTTGTTTGGTGTCTGTAGGTGAAAGTATGAAGGAGCTGAAACTTTTGGGAGCGGAAGAAGATTTTAAGGATCTGAAGCATGCTCCCATTGACTTCAATGTTAAAAAAAAGTGTTAAAAAGCTTAATATTTTAAAAAGTATAAATAGTAAAAAAAAAGTTGAAAAAAGTCCCATCATCAGCTGAAAGAGACAAACATTTTAATAGATGAATGGTTTTAATAGCTGAAAGTATGCAGAAGTTACGCAGAGCCAAAAAACGTACGGAACTAGAAAATGCATTTCCTGGGGAAAATGCGTGGGAATGCTGAATTGCTAAAATGGCCCCCAGCAAAACTGCCCCCATCATATTGCCATCAAAACGGCCCCATCATATTGCCCCCATCAAAACTGCCCCATCAGAATTGCCCCATCAAAACTGCCCCATCATATTGCCACCATCAAAACTGCCGCATCAGAATTACCCCATCATATTCCTCTATTATAAATCAGTACATGGTGTGTCTGTCCCCTCCCCTGGGGTCTGTAATCAGAGCTGAGATTGCCCAGCCACCTCCCCCCCGTGTATAACAGAAGCTTTGGTAACCATGGCAACAAAACAAACACAGTACACTGATTAATGGCTAAAATTTCCTGAAATTACCTCTAAACAAAAAGCTTTTTCTCAAAAACTGTAAAAGATATCAAACTGAAAAGATATAGCCAGATAGCTGAATATTTTGTGAACATTTTAAAGTTTGTTTGGCGTCTGTAGGTGAAAGTATGAAGGGGCTGAAACTTTTGGGAGCGGAAGATTTTAAGGATTTGAAGCATGCTCCCATTGACTACAATGTTAAAAAAAAAAGTGTTAAAAAGCTTAATATTTTAAAAAGTATAAATAGTAGAAAAAAAAGTTGAAAAAGTCCCATCATCAGCTGAAAGAGATGAACATTTTAATAGTTGAATGGTTTTAATAGCTGAAAGTATGCAGAAGTTACGCAGAGCCAAAAAACGTTCGGAATAAAATAAAAATAAATAAAATTGAATAACAATAGTGGGACTGCTAAAGCAGTCCCACTAACTAGAAAATGCATTTCCTGGGGAAAATGCGTAGGAATGCTGAATAGCTAAATTGACGGCCCCCATCAAAACTGCCCCCATCATATTGCTATCAAAACTGCCCCATCAAAATTGTCCCCATCAGAATTGCCCTATCAAAACTGCCCCCATCATACTGCCATCAAAACTGCCCCATCAGAATTGCCCCATCAAAATTGTCCCATCATATTTCCACCATCAAAACTGCCCCATCAAAACTGCCACCATCATATTGTCCCCATCAGAATTGCCCCATCATATTGCCACCATCAAAACTGCCCCATCATAATTGCCACCATCAAAACTGCCCCATCAGAATTACCCCATCAAAACTGCCCCATCATATTCCTCTATTATAAATCAGTACATGGTGTGTCTGTCCCCTCCCCCGGGCTCTGTAATCAGAGCTGAGATGTTCCAGCCACCTCCCCCCCTGTGTATAACAGAAGCTTTGGTAACCATGGCAACAAAAGCAGTACAGTACACTCTGTTTAAGCGATAAAATTTCCTGAAATGACCACTAAACAAACAGCTTTTTCACAAAAACTGTAAAAGATATCAAAATGAAAAGATATAGCCAGATAGCTGAATATTTTGTGAACATTTTAAAGTTTGTTTGGTGTCTGTAGGTGAAAGTATGAAGGAGCTGAAACTTTTGGGAGCGGAAAAAGATTAAGAATTTGAAGCATGCTCCAATTGACTTCAATGTTAAAAAAAGTGTTAAAAAGCTTAATATTTTAAAAAGTATAAATAGTAGAAAAAAGTTGAAAAAGTCCCATCATCAGCTGAAAGATGAACCCGTGAGTCGGGTCGCGCGGACTCGATCCCCGCTGGGATACCCGCTATCGCCTCACGGGGAGGAAGAACGGGGAGATGCTGATGTAAACAGCATCTCCCTGTTCTGCCTAGTGACAGTATCACTCGATCTCTGCTCCCCGTTATCGGAGCAGAGATCAGTGACGTCACACACACAGCCCATCCCCCTGACAGTTATAAAACACTCCCTAGTACTGATTTAACCCCTCCCCGCCCCCTAGTGGTTAACCCCTTCACTGCCAGTGTCATTTACATAGGAATCAGTGCATTTTTATAGCACCGATTGCTTTATAAATGACAATGGTCCCAAAATAGTGTCAAAAATGTCCGATGTGTCCGCCATAATGTCGCAGTCACGATAAAAAAAAAAAAAAAAAAAAATAATAAAAATGCCATAAAACTATCCCCCATTTTGTAAACGCTATAACTTTTGCGCAAACCAATCAATAAATTGCTTGTTGCGATTTTTTTTACCAAAAATATGTAGAAGAATACGTATCTGCCTTAATTGAGGAAAAAAATTGTTTTTCTTATATATTTTTGGGGGATATTATAGCAAAAAGTAAAAAATAATGCGTTTTTTTCAAAATTGTCGCTCTATTCTTGTTTATAGCGCAAAAAATAAAAACCGCAGAGGCGATCAAATACCACCAAAAGAAAGCTCTATTTGTGGAAAAAAACAGGACGTCAGTTTTGTTTGGGAGCCACGTCGCACGACCGCGCAATTGTCAGTTTAAGCGATGCAGTGCCGAATTGCAAAAAGTGCTCTGGTCAGGAAGGGGGTAAAATTCTTCCGGGGCTGAAGTGGTTAAGAACGGATGGACCGTTTCCAGTGTTGGTCAATTGTTGGATGTTTGGAGTGTCCCCGGAAATGGGAAGGCTATTGTCTCCTCATTTACCAGCTGCCTTCTCTCTCTTGGCAGCTGGATGGCGCCTATAGCTCTGGCTCCTTGCTCACCGCTATTGCGGCGATCGAGGATTCACAGCCTTTGCACGACCCGGTGGACGCTCGCACCGGAAGCGATGACCCCGCTCGTTTCACTTCCGGCTGGAACCAGTGTTTAAAAAGGAAGCCGGAACCATTCACCCGCTGTGACTCACATCAAGGCAGTTGCAGAGGACGTGCCGCATGTATTAGTGGAGGACTAGAGGCTGTATTCTTGCCCTTGGTCGGGACGAGCGGGACTGGAGCCTTTGCTTTGGCCTTGGAGTGGTTTAGCCCTCGTTTTTTGCTCAGAACATTGTCTGATCTTCTCTCCAGTTTTTTCAGATGATAACACACTAGGTATCTATATTTGATCACTATATAGTTGTTTCGGTTTTCCCTCTTTCCTTGGTACATTGTATCTTTCTGTATGCTAATATGTTCTCTTTGAGTGTAGGAGTTGGAGATTTGTGAAATATTTTAAATGAAAAAATAGTGGCGCCACTATTTTTTCATTTAAAATACTTTTTTTTAATTTACCGTATATACTCGAGTATAAGTCGAGTTTTTCAGCACATTTTTTTGTGCTGAAAGTGCCCCCCCCCCCCCCCCTCGACTTATACTCGAGTCAAGCACTTTTTCTGCAGCAAAAAATTTCATTTTCCGAACCGATTTTGGGGCCCCGTATCTCAGGGCCACTTAGTGCTAGGAACCCCAAATTTGGTGTGCAAACACAGTAGCACTGGTACCACAACATATCCAGTTCCTAGCACCAAGTGGCCCCGAAATACTGGGCCCCAAAGAAGGTTCGGAAAATGTCATTCTCTGTTGCAGAAAAGTGCTTGACATTTTCTGAACCGATTTTTGGGGCCCTGTATCTCGGGGCCACTTGGTGCGATCTATGATATGGTATTTTTACCTATACATATGGTTCAACATCCACAAGACTATATAGGCGACTTTGACATCACATATTTATTACTGGATGGTGTCCACCCTTTCTCTTCGATGTTGCGATGTTATTAATGTCAGGATATTTGGGTAAGCACCATAATGAAAAATACTATTGTACTTCTGTCAAGTTATTGTGTACACTTTTTGATACTAATGTCATATTTTTCTGTAACTTGGACTATGCAGATGCATGGGGAACAGCCCCGAAGAAGTAGTAATCTAGACTGCGAAACGCGTCGGCTACCCAATACACACAACCATCTGTTCAAGATCTTTGAAAATGAGTGTTATCTTGGTCATTTCTTTCATGACTAAGACTGTTTCAAATTGTATATTTTGTAATAAATGATATATTTTTTTGAATTATTCCCTGTGGTTGTGCTTACCTCATGACAGAAATATGCATCCTTAAAAATCCCAATTATTTTTGAGGGAAAGATCTTGATCTGTTTCCTTTCAATTTTCCCTATTTTAATTATTTCTATGTGTTTATCAGATGATGGGGGATCTAGGTGGACCCTCCGTACTGCTCTCTCCTTTACAATAAAGTCTCCTCTTACCCGGTGATGTGAGGGGCGGCTGATTGTCCATCATGACGTCCTTGTAGAGATCCTTGTGTCCTTCTAAATACTCCCACTCCTCCATGGAGAAATAGACAGTGACATCCTGACACCTTATAGGAACCTGACACACACAATGATACAGTCACCATCCAGACACATCCCTTGTCTGTTACTAGATAATGTCCCAGAATTCCCAGAATCCTCCTCACCTCTCCTGTCAGCAGCTCCATCATCTTCTTGGTGACTTCTAGAATCTTTTCCGTGTTGTGTCTTGTAGGGATCGGGGATGGAGGTGGGGGGATGGTGATGGTATTCTGGATTCTCGAAGATCTTGTGATCATATTATGAGATCTCCTTGTCTCATTATTAGTAGATTTCTTCGTTATTACTGTACAGTTCTGTGTTATACAAAGATAAATATCACTCTCCCATAATCCCTCACCTCTATGGTCAGCTCTATATTTATTCTCCAGGGATTGGCCACAATGTTCACGATTCAGCAAAGGACAGACATCTCCATCCAATGATATGATTACAATGTGGTCAGATTTATAACTCCTTCTAGAAGTCACTAATGTTTTACTAGTAAGGCTCACTGACCCACCAGGAAATGTTACCCATGGATTTAGTGGTCAGTGGGTGTGGCATGCTGGTAATCATGGGTCTCACTGATTGGACTAAAGCTGACATTGTTATTTTCTATACCCAATGCTGCCATCTTGTGCTATAACCAAATATCAGAGCATGTACACATAGTACTTGTGTGCAGGGCCACTGATAAGGGGGTACCATCGGCCCTAATGTATGGGGCCCGGGCCCTATCACTTCCAGAGGGGGCCCAGACAGCTAACATGTCCATCTGAAGCCTTAAAGCTACATTCTGTTGTCTTCCTGTCATTCTATGACAGAGCGGCTCAGTGCTCTGAAAGTTAGATGCATTCCCTCTCTTCTCTCAGTGTGACCCGTTCATATTCCTATCGGATTGTAACTTTGTTTCTCTTCACTTCCTCCCTCCAGATTCTTGTTATACTCACTCTGCTTCTCAGATATGCCCCCCCATCCCCTTCTTCTACAATCAAACTCCAATCCTTCTCCCTGATATCTCTGATTGTGTCCTGCTGTCTCCCTGCAGTCCTTCACTCCTGTACTCCTTGTCTGATCTATCTGGTTTCCTGTCTGCCCAGCCTATATATCTTCTCGGTTGTCTCCTTGTTGCTCTGCCGACCAGCTGTATTCCGTTCTGCCTTTATCTTCTCCCACCACAGCTTAGTGTACTATATATGTAGCTGGTCTTCCCACTCCTCTCCCACTATATGTAGCTGGGCTTCCCACTATATGTAGCTGGGCTTCCCACTCCTCTCCCACTATATGTAGCTGGGCTTCCCACTCCTCTCCCACTATATGTAGCTGGGCTTCCCACTCCTCTCCCACTATATGTAGCTGGGCTTCCCACTCCTCTCCCACTATATGTAGCTGGGCTTCCCACTCCTCTCCCACTATATGTAGCTGGGCTTCCCACTATATGTAGCTGGGCTTCCCACTCCTCTCCCACTATATGTAGCTGGTCTTCCCACTCCTCTCCCACTATATGTAGCTGGGCTTCCCACTCCTCTCTCCCAGTCTGGGTACCTTCAGTTCACTACCTCTATTCTATAAAACTTCTCTCCCTTCCATACACTGTCATTACCAAATCTATATCTCACTGATCAACTATTTCTATTTAACTGTTTACTGGCTTATCTAATTAAAGCAGAAAGTTCTGCTTTTAGTCCTCCCCCCTCTTCTGCCACATTTGGAATGTCATTTTTTTTGGGGGGTGGGGGAACAGGTACCTGTTCCCACTTTTACTCAGACTGCCTAGGCGATCTGAGCAAAACTTCTCCTCCTTCCTCCAGCCTTCTGGGACACGTCGCAGGTCCAAGGAGACTGCAGGGCCAGTTAGAGTAGCGTGGCTTGCGCGTGCACAGTGGGCAGGTGGATGTGAAGCAGAAAGCAGCACAGCCAGCTGCCCAGTTAGGATGCCAACACCAGAAAACTGAACACTAGTGAAGAACTAGCCATGGTGAGGAAGGTGCTGCATTCCTACACAGGTAAGTGTCCTTTTATTAAAAGTCAACAGCTACAGGATTTGTTGCTGCTGACTTGTTTTTTTTCTAGAGAGATTCCTAATTGAATGTCACTGCTAGTCCAATTGCATTCACAATTCCAGGTCTGTCTCCTTCCCCTACCTAAAATAGCCTTCAGGGCTTGTTCACCCCCCTTGCGGTCATTTTCCTGTACTGCAAGGAAACGCACTGCCCTCTGCAGGTGTGCGCGGTTACCACAGTACCCGCCCTGACCTGGCCACTCCCCTCCGCCCTGACCTGGCCACTCCCCTCCGCCCTGACCTGGCCACTCCCCTCCGCCCTGACCTGGCCACTCCCCTCCGCCCTGACCTGGTGAAGTGACTCCTCTGTGATTTGTCATGGTGACCTCCCTGTACTCTTACCTGGTGACTCCCCTAATTGTAGAAGATATCATTTGTGTGTGCATATCACAAGTTCAACCCAAAATCTAGAATTTCTGTAGAAAAAAGCCAGCCTAAGTTCCACAATAAAGTAGTAAGTTTTAATATCTATTCTATTATTTAATGCGATTTCTAAAATCAATAATTGTTATATCAACAGCTCACTGATCACACTGATGTTCCATGAGGTGTTGATCTGAAAATAATTTTAGGGCTTACCCAAGATCTAAAATTTTTTGCCAAGGGTTCCTCGAAGGCAAAAAAGTTGAGAATTACTGGATTAGAAGAACATCAGAAGACTTCAAGTGACTCTGAATACATCCCAGTGTACAGTGGAGTCAGATTTAACCCCTTCATTACACTCACCTCTCCAGTCAGCAGGCTGAGGATCTCCAGGATGAGGTTCAATATCGTCTCATTCCGGGAAAATTCCTTCCTTACAATCTTCACAAAACTCAAATTCTGCTGATTGTCTATCATTACATCATTGTAGGGATCCTTGTGTCCTTCTAAATACTCCCACTCCTCCATGGAGAAATAGACAGTGACATCCTGACACCTTATAGGAACCTGACACACACAATGATACAGTCACCATCCAGACACATCCCTTGTCTGTTACTGGATAATGTCCCAGAATTCCCAGAATCCTCCTCACCTCTCCTGTCAGCAGCTCCATCATCTTCTTGGTGACTTCTAGAATCTTCTGCATGTTGTGTCTCTCAGGTTTTAGGGAGTCACATGGAGGCACTGTGATGGTCATATGATCACCTGACTTCACAAGAGGAAATCTCTGTATTAAGGAAACAATAGGAATATCATGTTAGAATCCCAGAATCCTCCTCACCTCTCTTGTCAGGTCTGTGTTTTATTAATAGAGATAAGAGTGATGTCATGTGACCTCCCAGAATCCTCCTCACCTCTCCGGTCAGGTCTGTGTTTTATTAATAGAGATAAGAGTGATGTCATGTGACCTCCCAGAATCCTCCTCACCTCTCCGGTCAGCAGGTAGATGATCTCCAGGGTGAGGTTTAGTATCTTCTCAGTCATGTGACTCCGGTCCTCCTCCATCTTTATTGGTGCCATCATTTGATCTATACAGGTCTCCTTGTAGACGGATAACTTTGGTAAATTAAAGTAAAACATATTTGGATGGTATTAATCACACAATAATAGGATGTGAGGGGGCAATAGGAGGGTTGCTGTGCATTTAAGTATTACTCCCCCCCATGGGAACACATTTAGTTTGGACTGTTTAGTGTTTACTATATTTTCAAGAACCTGGGACCCCCTTGGCCTCTTGGATCAGAAATTTCCTTTTCTCTGTTGGGTTTATTTGGTTTCTGAACTGGTTTTGATCCTCCCTTAGACTTGTTTTCTCTGAGGCAGTGCTGTGAGGTCAATGTAGGGTCATCATTATGTCCAGGAAGGGGAACTTGCTGACTTTTGGCCGGAGTTGCCGGCTAATCAGGATAATTGCCAGAACTCCGGCTGCAAGGCTCCAATCTCCGGCAGCCTGCTGACTGACAGGAATGTTGTTACTGTCACTCTCTGCAGTAAGAGAAGGGATTGCATTGGATAGTGGGAGGATGCTGCTGGTGGAGAAGAGAGCTGTGGGGGAGGAGTCTATTCTCTCCCCTCCAATGGCAGCCCAGTGTGGGTGGTGGGAGGACAGCAGCAGGAGGGGGTTTTTCTCTTGGTTAATATTCTGTAGTATCCAGAAGTGGCAGTGGGTTCCTGGGGCTCTGAATTCCAGCACTGGGCACTACCAGCCATGGACTTTCCCATGTGTCATGGGAAGGTATTGGACTGGCCAACCAGTAAGTGATGATATGCAAACAGACCTCCTCAAAGTGTCCTTCTTTGTTCTATTTTGTGTCCTGCAACATATTTCTTGACCAGTGAGATGGTGAGGTGAAGGCTTCCTTCACTTGCTCACAGGAGTTCATAAAAGTAGGTGCAGGTGACATGAGAGGACCATTAGAGACCAAGAGTCTCTCTGAGCCTTAACCACTTTCTGACCGCTGCACGCCGATGTACGTCCAAAGTTTGGCGGCGGATATTGTTATGGCAGCAGCTAGCTGCCATAACCCTGGTATCCCCGTTTTCGTGCGGCGGTCGGCTTTCAAATAAAAGTGGTCTCTGTGGCGGATTCGCCGTGAGATCACTTTTATCGGTGGCGGGAGAGGGCCCCCCCTCCCCCCACGATCCAGTGCCCGACCGAAGCCGTCGGTAGCGGCGGAGGCGATCGCGTCTGTCTCCCTGCTGTGCCTGGAGACAAGTGAGGCCAAGATGGCGCCCACTCATCTCCATGACACTGCTGGGCGGAAGCGACGTCAAAAACATCACTTCCGCCCATACGTCTTAAAGGGAACATTTTTTTCAATGTCATTTTTTTTAATGACTTTTTTTTTTATTGCATTTTAGTGTAAATATGAGATCTGAGGTCTTTTTGACCCCAGCTCTCATATTTAAGAGGTCCTGTCATGCTTTTTTCTATTACAAGGGATGTTTACATCCCTTGTAATAGGAATAAAAGTGACACAATTTTTTTTTTGTGTAAAAATAAATAAAATCATGTAAAATAAATAAAAATATTTTTTTTTTTAAAAACCATCGCGCACAGAAGCAAATGCATATGTGAGTAGCGCCCGCATATGAAAACGGTGGTCAAACTACACACGTGAGGTATCTCGGCAATTGTTAGAGCGAGAGCAATAATTCTAGCCCTAGACTTCCTCTAACGCAAAACATGCAACCTGTAGAATTTTTTAAACGTGACCTATAGAGATTTTTGAGGGTAAAAGTTTGACGCCATTCCACGAGCGGGCGCAATTTTGAAGCGTGACATGTTGGGTATCAATTTACTCGGCGTAACATTATCTTTCACAATATAAAGAAAATTGGGCTAACTTTACTGTTGTCTCATTTTTTTTTATTAAAAAAAGTGAAGTTTTTCCAAAAAAAGCGCGCTTGTAAGACTGCTGCGCAAATACGGTGTGAAAAAAAGTATTGCAATGACCGCCATTTTATTCTCTAGGGTGTTAGAAAAAAACAATATATTTATGTTTGGGGGTTCTAATTAATTTTCTAGCAAAAAAAAAAAACCTGTTTTAAACATGTAAACACCTAAATTCCAAAACGAGGCTGGTCATTAAGTGGTTAAAGTCCCCTCTTTCCTCAAAGCTTTGCAGCCTGACTATCTCTTCAGAGGCCCCCACAGCCCTACTAACCTCTCAGAGATGTTCAGCCCGATTACTTCCTAAGAGATCCCCAAAGTCCTTCAGCTACACTTCCTCCTCAGGGGTCCCAGAGCCAGATGCAGTAAACCCTCAGAGGCTACCAGAGCCCTTTAGTCCCACTACCCCCTCAGCTCCTCTACTTTCCTTAGAACCCTCAGTATTTTCCTCCCTCTGACACCAATGATGGATCATATTCTTCATGGCAGGCTGGTGAATGTTTTCTTCCTTCTGACCAGAAATGTAAGGGGCTCTATGCTCCATACTCCTGACCCCTGCACTCCATCATTGTGGTGGCTGCATATTGAAATGATTGCCCATTTATTGCCTGTGTAGTGTAATAATTGACCTTTGTAGGCCATGTAAAGTCAGGATTAGGGATGAGCTGAACACCCCCCGGTACGGTTTGCAGCAGAACATGCGAACGGGCAAAAAATGTGTTCGAACACGCAAACACCATTAAAGTCTATGGGAAATGAACATGAAAAATCAAAAGTGCTAATTTTAAAGGCTTATATGCAAGTTATTGCCATAAAAAGTGTTTGGGGACCCAGGTCCTGCCCCAGGGGACATGTATTAATGCAAAAAAAAGTTTTAAAAACGTCCGTTTTTTTCAGGAGCAGTGATTTTTAATAATAATAATAATAATAATAATAATAAAGTAATACAATAAAAATGAAATATTCCTTTAAATATCGTGTCTGGGGGTCGTCTATAGTATGCCTGTAAAGTGGAGCAGTTTTCCCGAATTTAGAATACAACAGCAAAATGACATTTCTAAAAGAAAAAGTCATTTAAATCTGCTCGCGGCTGTAATGTATTGTCGAGTCTCTGAAATATAGATGAAAAATATGACATGGGTTCCCCCCCAGTCCATTACCAGGCCCTTTGGGTCTGGTATGGATATTAAGGGGAACCTCACACCCAAATTAAAAAAAAAAACGGCGTGGGGATCCCCCAGGCACTATATACTCTGAACAGCAGTATAAATACACTATACGGCCTGCCCTATATACTCTGCAGAAAATTGGGCCTTAGGTGGTGGTGGGGGTACCAGAACACTCTTGGTGTGTGCAGGAACGGGCCCTGCTGTGAAATACTATACCAAAAATTGTAATTACATGCCCCTGTTAAACAGGGGCAGAAAGATTGGGCCTTGGGTTGTGGTGGTAGTGCCACAACACTGTAATGCCCCGTACACACGGTCGGATTTTCCGACGGAAAATGTGTGATAGGACCTTGTTGTCGGAAATTCCGACCGTGTGTAGGCTCCATCACACATTTTCCATCGGATTTTCCGACACACAAAGTTTGAGAGCAGGCTATAAAATTTTCCGACAACAAAATCCATTGTCGGAATTTCCGATTGTGTGTACACAAATCCGACGTACAAAGTGCCACGCATGCTCAGAATAAATAAAGAGATGAAAGCTATTGGCTACTGCCCCATTTATAGTCCCGACGTACGTGTTTTACGTCACCGCGTTCAGAATGATCGGATTTTCCGACAACTTTGTCTGACCGTGTGTATGCAAGACAAGTTTGAGCCAACATCTGTCGGAAAAAATCCTAGGATTTTGTTTCGGAACGTCCGATCAATGTCCGACCGTGTGTACGGCGCATAAGCCCTCACAGATACTCTTGTTGGGCGCAGGAACGGGCCCTGCTGTGAAATATTAGATCAAAATTTGTAATTACATGCCAAAAATCGGGCCTTAGGCGTGGCGGTGGTGCCCTAAACCAAAAATATTGTTGGAAGCTAGCATCGTCAAGATTGAGGAGGAATAGGATAGTCCAGTGGTCCATCCTCAAGACCCAGTAACCCAGTGGACGCTCTGTTGGAAAGGTCTCCAAGTCTGCTCTTGCCCCTAGATATTCCTGCACCATGTAATGCAGATGCTAGTGATGGTTGCTTGAACCGATCAGACCTTGGCTCTGAGGACTGAAAACCCCCCGTTAGACTTACCGGTAACGGTATTTCCAGGAACCTTCCAGGACAGCTACTTGAGAGATGATCGGCTCCGCCCTCTACAGGAAACACAAATCAGATAGAATTTAAAAGGTCCCTCCCTTTCCTCTGACCCTCAGTTGTTTAGAAGATTGTCACGGAACGTCCCACACTCCGCTTGAGTGCTTCCGTCATATACCACTTCCTCCCAGTCTGTATACAGATATCCCAACCTCTCTGAGCACAACACAAGGCGACACTTGCTTGTTGCTACCAAGAACTCACTTTATTCAGAACCAGAATACAGTCTTATATACACAGGAGAAGATTACTCTAACAATACAACTGTAACCTAATTAACATGAGCTAATTATCTAATCCTTTATACAGCCTAGGTGACTGAGACATGACCTTTCGCCCAGACTTGTGGTCCCCGAGCTTCACACAGTTAATTAACACAATAGCAGTCGTCCCGTCTCCTACATTGTATAGAGGACAATGTCATTAGCTCATTCAATTAACATAAACACAGGTTGATGACACCAGCATCTCCTCACAGGATGTGTCCCAACAGAATGAATCCATTGAAAATCCAGGGCCCATAATCAAAAGGCAACAGGCTTGCATACAGTCCTCTCCAACAGCCTCTGTCCCGGCTAGGTCTGTGACAAAGATCAAGTAACCTCCACAGAAGGTGCACTCGGCAGAGGAAAAAAATAGAAAACATAAAAACACACCACCACCAGGAAAACATGGTCGACTAGTGAAAAAATACAGGGTGGGAATATAGACGCTGTCCTGGAAATACCGTTACCAGTAAGTCTAATGGGGGTTTTCACCCTCACCTTCCAGGACAGCTACTTGAGAGGATAAGCAAGATTTAATACCTTAGGGAGGGACGACAGCCTGAAGCACTTTCCTACCAAAGGAAAGGTCCTGGCTGGAAAGCATCTGAACTCTATAATGCTTGACAAATGCATGAGAGGAGGACCAGACGGCAGCTTTAGAGATATCTTCCAATGAAGCTCCCGCTCTTTCTGCCCATGATGTGGCCATGGATCTTGTTGAATGGGTCCTAATTCTAGAAGGAGGGGTGCAACCTGATACTTTATATGCCTCACAGATAGCTCCCCTAATCCACCTAGCAATAGAACTTTTAGATGCTTTGGACCCCTTCTTGGGGCCACTGAACAAAACTAACAGTTGGGAGGAACTCCTAAACCCACTGGTCTTTTCTAGATAAAGCAGAAGACATCTCTTTACGTCTAAAAGACCAAGCCTTTCCTCTTCTGTATTCTTGGGAGAGGTGCAGAAACTAGGGAGGACTACCTCCTGGGACCTATGAAAGTTGGAAGAAACTTTGGGTAAATAGAGTGGATCGGGTTTAATCACCACCCTGTCCTCTAAAATCCTCAGGAAGGGATCTTTACAGGAAAGAGACTCTAGATCAGAAATCCTTCGCCCTGACGTAATAGCCAAAAGGAAGGACAACTTCAAAGAAGTCATTTTCAGGGAAGCCTCATGCAAAGGCTGAAAAAGGAGCCCTTGTTAGTGCATTTAATACTAACGACAGATCCCAGGGAGGAACATGTTTGAGGATCCTGGGAGTATGTCTAGATCTGGCTAAAAGGAACCTCCTGACTAAGGGATCTTCAGCTAGTCTTCTCTCTGAAAATAAAGATAGGGCAGCAATCTGAACCCTAAGGGTGTTGACAGAGAGCCCCTTTTCCACTCCCTCCTGCAGAAAATCTAAAATGCAGGGAGTGGAAAAAGAATCTAAACCAGATTTCCTTTGCCAGGAAATAAAAGTTTTCCAAACTTTCCCATAGATTCTTCTTGTGACCAACTTACGGCTGTCCAGGACAGTATGAATAACCCTCTCTGAACACCCATTTAACTGTAGGATGCGCCGCTCAGCCTCCAGGCCGTCAAATGGAAGGTCTGAGGGTTTGGATGCAATACCGGTCCTTGATGGGAGTAGATCCTTTCGAACTGGAAGGGGCCACAGATAGGGCCTTCAGAGAGGAGAACCAACTCCTCCTGGGCCACCAGGGGGCAATCAGAATGACTTCTGCTCTGTCCTGAATAATTTTCTGAACCACTAGGGGAAAAAGGGGAAAAGGAGGGAAGGCATAGGCCAGGCTGAAGTCCCAAGGGAAGGACAGTGCATCCGTCCCCAAGGACTCTGTTTCTCTCTCCAGAGAGAAGAACGCCGGTAGTTTCTTGTTGAGACTGGAGGCAAAAAGATCCACTGTGGGGAGACCCCATCTTAGCACCACCTCCTGGGACGTGCCTTGATGTAGTTCCCAACCGCTGGAACTGATGCTCACCCTGCTCAGAAAGTCCACCAGCACATTTACTGAAGTGACATAGATCTCTGCCCAGGACAGAATCTGCTGCGTTAATGACAGAAGTGATTCCGAGCGAGTGCCCCCTTGCTTGTTCAAGTATGCCACTGTTGTGGCATTGTCTGAAAATATTAAAAGGTCCTTTGAATAGACCCTCTCCCAGAGACATAAGTGCTTTCCTCACAGCCAGAAGTTCTCTGAAATTCGAGGAGCGACCTGCTTCCTCTGGCAATCAGGCTCCTTGAGCCTGCCAGCCCTGTGAGTGAGCACCCCAACCCCACAGACTGGCACCTGTGGTAATCTTGACCGGGCAATGTTGTGTCCAATCCTTCCCCCTCTGTAGATGTTCTCGCTGCTCCCACCAGGCGAGATCTAGAAAATTCCCTTCTGGTAGTTTTACCAGCTGATCCAGAGAATTTTTCCTGCGATCCCAATGGAGCAAAAGAAAAGCCTGAAGGGGTCTGGAGTGCAATTGAGCCCAAGTCACCCCTGGAATGGCTGCAGTCATTAGGCCCAGCAACTGCATGATTCGCCAAAGGGAGGTCTGAGGGAGCAGTTTGAAGGTCTGCACAGAGAGAAGAATTTTCACAATTTTCTCTTCGGGAAGAAAAATCTTTAGGGCAACAGAGTCTATTAGATAACCCAGGAAAAGTATGCTCTGTGAGGGTACTAGGCAAGACTTCTGCTGGTTGACCTTAACCCTAATAAGGGACTCCTTGCCCTGAGAAAAAAAAAAAATCAAAAAAATCGTCTAGATATGGGACGATTGATACACCTTGAATCCGAAAAAAGGCCATGATTTTTGTGAAAATCCTCGGTGCTGTTGAGAGACCAAAAGGAAGGGCATTGAACTGCCAATGAGATGGCTCGTTTCCCACGAGCACTGCAAACCTGAGGAACTTTCGGTGGCTCTGGCAGATTGGTACATGAAGATAAGCGTCCTGAAGGTCCAGGGTCACCATGAAGACCTCTGGTAACAACAGATTTCTTACTGAATAAATGTTCTCCATACGGAAACGTCTGTAAACTATGTATTGGTTCAGGACGCTTAAATTGATGACCATACGAAAGCCGCCGGAAGCTTTCTTGACCAGAAAGACGTGAGAATAAAATCCCCGGAACTTCTGATTTTCTGGGATAACTCCCTCTGTTTCCCACACAGAGATCAAATTTAATATGGCTTGCCGTCTCCCTTGGTCTCTCGGCAGGTGGGTAAGAAAAAACCTCTGGGGGGGGAGATTTTTTAATTCCAATCTGTAACCCATTTCCAGAGTTTGAAGGATAAAGGAATTGGTGGAAATCTCTGCCCATTCCTTGATGAAATGGCACAATCTTCCCCCTACCCCTAACCTGGCGTCACTGGGTATTCTTGGAAGGGGCTGAAGGAGCAAAGGGAGTTCCCCTTTGTGTTTGTCTTTGTTAAAAGGACCACTTCTTTTTAGTCTGTTGCCTGTTGGCTTTAAAATTAGCCTGGTTTTGGAAGCCATGAAAAGGCCTCTTATTCTGGGGCTTATTCCTTTCGGAAGAAGGGAATCGTTTACCTTTCTCAGAGGAACGAGATAAGACTTCTTCTAAGGAAGAACCAAACAGTTTGCCTTCGAAAGGAATGCCACAGAGTTTATTCTTGGAAGTAAGGTCACCTTCCCAAGATTTAAGCCAGATAGCTCGCCTAGCTGAATTAATGAGAGCAGAAGCCCTGGCCGCGGATTTCACTGAATCTGCTGCTGCATCAGCTAAGAAGGCGACTGACTTGGCAATGAGTGGGAGGGATTCTCTAATCTTCCTTGGGGGTGTCAGATGCCAGAAGATCATCTAGACGCTGAACCCATACGTCTAAATTTCTAGCCACACAGGTGGATGCTACCGCTGGGCCTAAAGAAAAATCTGAAGCATCCCAGGCCCTATGCAGCAAGGAGTCGGCCTTCCTATCCATTTGATCCTTAAGGACCCCAGAATCCTCAAAAGAAAGATCTGATCTTTTGGACACCTGCGACATAGGGGCATCTAATCTAGGACACTTAAAGAACACCTCCTCAAAATCAGGCTGAAAAGGAAATCTTCTTTTGTGTCCTCTGGATTGGAACAACATTTTTTCAGGTTCTTTCCATTCAGATAGAATCATGTCTCTAAGAGACTGATGTACCGGAAAGGTTCTAGATTTCCGTCCCTGAAGGCCCCTATACATTTTATCCTGTACAGATTGAGCTTGCTGTGGCATCTCAATCTGCTCTGAGGTATAAATTGCTTTTAATAGTTCATCAATATCCTCAACTGGAAAAAGATTGAGCTATCTGTATCTTCCTCTGATGCAGACTTTTCATCAGATGAAGAGACTGAATTCTCACCTTCCTCCAGATCAGAGGTATTGCGTGAACTAATAGTCTCAGATACTAATAAGGGAAGGGACTTGGCAAAGGTTGAAGGATCTTGAGTTTTAGGGTCTAGAAGAGGAAGGGCCTATACTAGTAACCCTGTCATTTAGTGACCGAAAAGAGTCCACTACCTCCTTCATAGAAGTCATTAACTCCTTAAAGGAGGAAGACTCTGAACTAGCTCTGGGTGGGATACAATCCTCACAAAATAGCTTTTTATAACTATCAGAGAGCCTGGCCCTACAGTTCCCACATTTCTTCTTCACCGGTTTGGCCTAGGAGAGAGCAGAAACAAGGGCCATGAATAAAAAGGATCCATACAAAAGAAGTCCCTTGCTGTAGCTATCCCCAGACCAGGGCTTACCTTGGGGGCAGTATGGGACCCAGATGCTGCCGCTGGTTCAATACGAGCGGACGTTCCATCCTCAGTCCTGTCCTCAGGCTCCATGAAGCAAGCGGAGAACGGTCGCAGAGAAGACTGCTGCTGTACCGCAAGAACTGCACCTAGAATGGCGTTTTTAGCAGGCCATACCCCTGCAGCATGTCCTCAGTGTCTCCACACCATGCTCCTTATAAAAACTCGGCATCCAGAAGTGCGTCATGTGACTTCCGGTTCCGGCGCCATCTTGCTACATCACCGGAAGTCCTCCTGACACCATCTTGGTACACCGGAATGAAGCATTTAGGAGGACACAGTTCCAAACAGCAGCGCTGGGGAAAGGAAGGGAGTTGCCACCATTTACACAGGCAAGTAACCCTTAGAAATAGGAAACCCTTCTGGTACAGACCATCATCCAGGACTTGGCCACAACTAGTACTGGATGAAACCAGAGAAGGGGGGGTCCACCAACCATAGTTACCAGACCATAAGAAAACAAAAAACGTGTCGGTGCTCCTGGAGGGACTGGAAACACAAAACAACTGAGGGTCAGAGGAAAGGGAGGGGCCTTTTAAATTCTATCTGTCCTGGAGCCGATCATCTCTCAAGTAGCTGTCCTGGAAGTTGAGAGGGGAAATTTGTTTAAAGGCATCGGTCAGCCGGCCACCTTCACCACTCTTCCTCTGACTGAACGAAGCCTTAGCAACACGTTGTCCAGGAAATTGTAACCTCCCAGGGTCTGGAAATGCATTGCACAAACCTTTCTTCAAGGCCTCCTGAAGACGTTTCATCCTCTGCGAAGGCAGGATGAGTTCTGCAACCTTACCCTTGTAACGTGGATCAAGAAGGGTTGCCAGCCAGTAATGATCAATCTTCTTGATACCACAAATCCTAGGGTCCTTTCGCAGGCTTTGCAGAATCAGTGAGGCCATGCAGGGTAAGTTTGCAGAGGCATTCCATTCTGAGTCCTTTGGGTCACTAAGGATCACATGATCCGTAACAACCTCCTCCCAGCCACGTACAATTCCTTGGGTTTCTGGGGACTGAAAACCATCCCTTGAAGACTGCTGCTGCTGAGTGTTATCCTCCACATCCATGCTGACACAATTCTCCTCCTCCTCCTATGTGTGTGGCGGGCCCGCAGGAATGCTATCTGGATAAAGGGGGCCTTGAGAGGTAAGCAAGGTAAGCAAGTGCCCTGTCCATTATTCCACAAAGTCTATGCTCCAACAGGAAGACAAGAGGGACAGAGTCACTGATGCATGCATTGTCGCTGCTCACCATCCTTGTGGCCTCCTCAAATGGTGACAGGACAGTGCATGCAACCTCGACCAGTAGCCACTGGCGTGGCAAAAAAGAAGCCAAGCTCCCCTGACCCTGTCCTGGTACCATACTCGCACAGGTACTCATTGATGGCCCTCTGCTGTGCGTGCAGCTGCTGCAGCATTGCTAACGCTGAGTTGCACCTGGTGGGCATGTCACAAATGAGGCTGTCAGTGGGCAGGTTGCATTCCCTTTGAATGTCAGCCAGCCGAGCACTGGCATTGTATGACCAGCGGAAATTATCACAGACTTTTCTGGCCTGCCTCAGGAGATCCTGTAAGCCTGGGTACCTGCTCTTTTTGCCTGACTGCTTGCATAGCCCATTGAATGCTTTCCGGAGCACCACTGGTTCAGAGGATTAATCTGCAGAAGAGGCCATAGAGGAAGAAGAGGAGGGGGTGGAGGAGAGAACTGTGGCAGAATCACCACTAGCATTTTGGAGGCGTGGTGGCGGAACAAGCTCCAACAATACTGAACCCTGTCCTGCATCCTTCCCAGCTGCCAGCAGAGTTACCCAATGCGCCATGAAGGAAAGGTAACGTCCCTGCCCATGCCTGCTGGACCAGCGGTAATATGCACCTTACTGATGACTGCCCTGTCCAACGAGGCCAAAACATTGCCTCTCACATGCCAGTAAAGAGCCGGAATGGCCTTCCTTGAAAAGAAATGGAGTTTAGGAACTTGCCACTGAGGTACTGCACATTCCCCAAATTCACGAAAGGGGGCAGAGTCTACCAGCTGAAAAGGCAGCAGTTGCAGTGCTAGCAATTTGGTCAAGTTAGCATTCAGACGCTGAGCATGTGGATGGCTGGGACCGAAATTCTTTTTACGGTTCAGCAACTGCCGTAGGGAAATTTGCCTGCTAAAATCACATGGTGGTGTACTGCTAGCAGATCGGCTGCAAGTACTTGGGACATTTATTGCTATGCCTTCATTCCTCTCAGTGAAGGTTTTTGAGAGGACTGGAGGTATAGAGGGGTTGAAGAGCCCAGTTAAGGAGCAAGAAGTCTGCATTTTTCTTTGATGTGGGTCTTTCAAGTGCTGTTGTCAATGGACTGCATGGCATGTCATATGTCTGGTCAAGCATGTGGTGCCCAAGCGGCTGCTGTTCTGGCCAAGCTTGATCCGCTTCAGACATGCGATCTGCTGCACACGTGTCAAAAAAGGCCCACACCAAGGAACTTTTAAAAGTCAGCGGGGAGTCAGCAGTTACCAAGTAGAGTCAGTGACCATATCATCCCCTCCCCCCTCATCACTGGAGAAAACTTGGCAGTATGCTGCAGCTGGGGGAACATGACTGCCAGTTTCTTGCCCTTCTTGGGCACCCCCTTTCTCTAGGCTCAGGTTACATAGTTGTTACTCCCTTCCTCAACCTGGCAATCAACATTGGAGCCTTCAAATCGCTGCACATCCTCCAGCATCATGTACCCGACACTGTATTCAAATAGTTTTGGGGGCTCCTCCGTGCATGATGGTGGGGCTACGGAAGGAGTGACTGTGGACAAGGAGCCGGTGGAATAGGCCACTTTGGCAGCTGCATTGGAAGGCAAACTACTCTGAGCCTGGGTGACAGAGGATGAGGAGGAGGGCGACAGCTTTATTATCCACTTCACCAACTCTTCTGCATGTTCTGGCTCAATAACACAGCCAGCAGCAGAAAAAAAAGGACAAGCGTTCCCCACGGCCACCTGCAGAGGATGCACCATGTCCACGACCATCACTGTTGACTGTAGACACAGAGGCTGCTTGCCCTCTTTTAGTGGCCTGTGAGCATCTGCCTCTCCTTGTTGGCCTTCCGGACATGATGTATATTTTGTTTTGCAACACCACACTACACTGTATTGTGTACACCGCCTGTACTGTATTAGCAACTGTACTACAGCTGCAGCATATTTTATACTGTGTACACCACCAGAAGTGTAGTAGAAACTGTACACACTGTATTAGATAATATATATATATATATATATATATATATATACATATACACACACACACACATACACACACATACGTACATACATACATATACATACACACACACACACACACACAGTATCTCACGAAAGTGAGTACACCCCTCATATTTTTTGTAAATATTTTCTTCTATCTTTTCATGTGACAACACTGAAGAAATGACACTTTGCTACAATGTAAAGTAGTGAGTGTACCACTGGCAACAAAAGTCAGTACACCCCTAAGTGAAAATGTCCAAATTGGGCCCAATTAGCCATTTTCCCTCCCCGGTGTCATGTGACTCGTTAGTGTTACAAGGTCTCAGGTGTGAATGGGGATCAGGTGTGTTAAATTTGGTGTTATCGCTCTCACTCTCTCATACTGGTCACTGGCAGTTCAACGTGGCACCTCATGGCAAAGAACTCGCTGAGGATCTGAAAAAAAGAATTGTTGCTCTACATAAAGATGGCCTAGGCCAGTGATGGCGAACCTTGGCACCCCAGATGTTTTGAAACTACATTTCCCATGATGCTCATGCACTCTGCAGTGTAGTTGAGCATCATGGGAAATGTAGTTCCAAAATATCTGGGGTGCCAAGGTTCGCCATCACTGGCCTAGGCTATAAGAAGATTGCCAAGACCCTGAAACTGAGCTGCAACACAGTGGCCAAGACCATACAGCTGTTTACCAGGACAGGTTCCACTCAGAATAGGCCTCGCCATGTTCGATCAAAGAAGTTGAGTGCACATGCTCAGCTTCATATCCAGAGGTTGTCTTTGGGAAATAGACGTATGAGTGCTGCCAGCATTGCTGCAGAGGTTGAAGGGGTGGGGGGGGTCAGCCTATCAATGCTCAGACCATACGCCGCACACTGCATCAAATTGGTCTGCATGGCTTTTGTCCCAGAAGGAAGCCTCTTCTAAAGATGATGCAAAAGAAAGCCCGCAAACAGATTGCTTAAGACAAGCAGACTAAGGACATGGATTACTGGAACCATGTCCTGTGGTCTGACGAGACCAAGATAAACTTATTTGGTTCAGATGGTGACAAGCGTGTGTGGCGGCAAACAGGTGAGGAGTACAAAGACAAGTGTGTCTTGCCTACAGTCAAGCATGGTGGTGGGAGTGTCATGGTCTGGGGCTTCATGAGTACTGCCGGCACTGGGGAGCTACAGTTTATTCAGGGAACCATGAATGCCAGCATATACTGTGACATACTGAAGCAGAGCATGATCCCCTCCCATTGGAGACTGGGCCGCAGGGCAGTATTCCAACATGATAACGACTCCAAACACACCTCCAAGATGACCACTGCTTTGCTAAAGAATCTGAGGGTAAAGGTGATGGACTGGCCAAGCATGTCTCTAGACCTAAACCCTACTGAGCATCCTCAAACGGAAGGTGGAGGAGCGCAAGGTCTCTAACATCCACCAGCTCCGTGATGTCGTCATGGAGGAGGGGAAGAGGACTCCAGTGGCAACCTGTGAAGCTCTGGTGAGCTCCATGCCCAAGAGGGTTAAGGCAGTGCTGGAAAATAATGGTGGCCAAACAAAATATTGACACTTTGGGCCCAATTTGGACATTTTCACTTAGGGGTGTACTCACTTTTGTTGCCAACGGTTTAGACATTAATGGCTGTGTGTTGAGTTATTTTGAGGGGACAGCAAATTTACACTGTTATACAAGCTGTACACTCACTACTTTACATTGTAGACAAGTGTCATTTCTTCAGTGTTGTCACATGAAAAGATAGAATAAAATATTTACAAAAAATGTGAGGGGTGTACTAATAAATATATATATATATATATACACACACACACATATACACACACACACTAGACTGACTGTATATATATCTCAAATACACTGCCACTAACTGAATAACCTGCCTAATGTATATCAAGCTATCTCTCCATCCACACAACACAACACAGGGCCACCGTGTAGGCAGCCTTATATAGTGTGGGGCGTGGACTTAGTCCCCCTGAGCCACGATTGGCCAAAGGCACCCTGCCTTTGCCAATTATGGCTCTCTTAGCAGAGGGCACTGGGATTGGCCAAAGCATGCAGGTCAGGTGCATGCTTTGGCCAATCATCATACAGCAACGCACTGCGATCTCGCAATGCATTATGGGGTATTCCACGGCGCTCAAATTTGCTGCGAACGCCCCATAATGTTTGCCCTTCGGCAAACACCCGATGTTCGAGTCGAATGTATGTTCAACCCGAACATCAATCTCATCCCTAGTCAGGATGGTCATTGTCTTGTCTATTTATTGTCAGTGATGTTTGTTTAGAGGAACATATTACTAGAATTTATCTCCAAAATGAAGAGAATGTTCCGGCCCCATAAGTGGGGAAATGTTCTGACCCTGAAGGGGTTAATCTACATTTCCACACTATATATGTGTGTATCATCATCTGCTGGAGATAAAAGACATCACAGTGACTATGGAGGAAGAGGACGGACATGACGGGGGGTTACTGGGTGTAAATAGAAAATAAGATCTTATTACCTCCTCTACTGTCACATCCAGCAATGTCTCCTCGCTACTTCATGCCACATGGAAACTCTTGTCTTTATTCCAGATCATTTCCTGTCTGTTCCTGACCTCACTTCCTGTCTGTATTCCATAGAGACTTCCAGTCTGGATAAAAGTGAGATCACCATCTTGTGGCGTTCAGAGGAACTGCAGCCCCTAGAAACATCTTATAATAACCATTCCTTTATTATATCAATCTTACAGGACTAAAAAAAAAATTAAAAACAAAGGTATGCCTAAGAAAACAGATAACTCCGAAATTGATCTTTTTGGTGAAGAAAATGCAAAAAATGCAAAGCGTTTTTTTTATAAAGCATAAAAATGTATATCAATGCACTCATAATGAAGATGTTAAACATAAATTGCAAGGATGTAATGTTCACATAGAAATAGTGGTGGAGATCTCTCAAAGTAAGAACACTTTGTTGAATGCTTATGTAGCTCTAACTCTCGGTGGAGCTGCTAATTTAAGCGGGTCTGTTACCTTCCCTCTGTTTCACCGGCACCGGGTCTAGGGTTCCATTGAGTTTACCTCTGGACGACACACGCACCAACACTGGAGTACGTTTTCAATGCTTTATTAAACAATTTAC
Organism: Aquarana catesbeiana; assembly: GCF_042186555.1. Taxonomy (NCBI): domain Eukaryota; kingdom Metazoa; phylum Chordata; class Amphibia; order Anura; family Ranidae; genus Aquarana; species Aquarana catesbeiana. The sequence goes on along the minus strand of NW_027362664.1, from coordinate 1,316,363 downwards.
TTAGGAAGTAGCAGGAAAGAGGCAGAAAGGAAACTGCAGAAGAAACTCAAATACCTTCTTGTAGGGTCTTTGACAAATGTCCTTGTAGAATTTTGGATATTACAGTAGAATGCGCTCCCCTCGTGGGACACACTCCTTGCTCACCTGGATAGGCCTCTCTCACTTGCCTAGCAGCCAGTACGTAGCACGAACAAAAGTCTCTGCCACAGACTTGTTTGGGACAAACCCGTATGATCCTCTGCCACAGGATGTATTGGTTTTTCTCTGCAATGAACGCCAGTCACAGTGCCTGAACCTTTAAGCCAACCCGGCAACACTATGCTGTATATTTACTTTCGGATACGTCCTCCAACCGAGTCACCAGGCCCCTCTCCAGACCAGCACGTTGCGTGATCCTTCCATGACGGGTCCACCCCTGGGATCTCCTTGGTTGTCCAGCTTCTTCACACGGGATAGAGAGCTCAGGACCATTCCTCGGCTGCTGTAGTAGGCCCCAGACAAGCTTCTAGGCCCACCCCTGCTCCGCAGCGTCGTATGCCTCCGGACTGGAGGACCACTAGATAGCTCTCTAACACATACCTGTCAGCCAGGAGGGCCAGCAGGTGGCTGTAAAACGAACCCCAAAAAATGGCGTCTGTCCCATGAATACCCTCGCCCAGAATGCAACTCGGAGCACCACCTCCACCGAGTTGTCTCCAGGACAGAAGAGCATCCACACGTTTCGACACGTTGCCTTTCCAACACTAACCAGTGATAACAGCGACACCCACCGGTCAGCATGCAAACACACACAACGTCAGCCAAGCTGGAACAGAGGCAAACCTAACCTTCCTAACGAACAAGTTACTAAATTTACCTAACATGTGGTAGATCGCAAATCTACCAATGCTACATACTCCCCCCACTACAGTAGACGTTGTCCCCAACGTCTGTCCAAAAACAGTGACTGTAACTTCCAAGCCTGGGAGTAGGTATTTGAGTTTCTCATAACTTGGATAGACAAAGAGAGAGGAAGAGACAGTGGAAAGATATTATAAGACTTACATCTATAAAACATTATGTTCACATCCGCAAACAAAACCATCCTATGACTGTACATAACCTCACTATCTAACTAGCTGAAAAGCCTCTCAGCTTGATAGAAGATCCAATAGTCCCTGAAAAGGAAAACATATTTAAAGACACACATATATCCTATACAACATTAGGCGCAAAGCCTCATTTGAAAATGAGACTCTCTTCCCATAATCTATACCAAAAATAATCTTTAGGGGTCCATCCCTATATAAAATTCTTTTTGTCCTCACACGAAAGAAATCTGGCTAGCAAAAAGAAGTCCTTGGATTTAAAACACTGAACAGAATATGAAGATCTTGACCACACAGATCTCTTTACCCTGACACTAACTAGCTAAGTAACTTCAAAGTTCTTTTGTCCATAGTTACCAATAAAACCGGGGATCTGGCAAGGTCAGTGTCTTTCCCGTTTTATCCATGGTGGTAATGAAATATACAACATCGTCCTTTCCGGGCCTGCAAATGACCACTTTGTCAGCATAGATGTGCCGACCGAAATTCCAATGTACAAAGCATCCGCTAAAACGTTTATCCATCTTAACAGAACATCCAGTCTTTCGGAAGGGCTTAGGCACAGACAAGTAGTCCCAAACAGCTTCACTGTACCAAAGTTTCCGATTAGTCAATCACCTGCATGATATCCTGGGGCACATAGGGGAACTCCAAAACCATACTCTGCTGCCACACGCTTGTTCAACATTCTCTGTAAGCATGCAAGTTTTGGCAATGATCTGTCTCTCCCCATACCAGGCGGTACACAGGAATCCAATGACTTGCTCAACATAGACCCAGCCGGTGTCTGTAGTGAACTAGCAACTTTTGGCAAAGTCCCAGTAAAAGTGCTGTGTGGCTCCACACAAGGTGACGTCTTCCCAGAACTCAGGGCTGTCCATTCAGGGAAAGTCATAGTAGAGACAATATCTTCACTTTGTGACCATAACAGCTCTTGTGACATAGTCTCAAATAGGTCATCATCACCGGAAAGATCCGACATGGATTCTATTTCCGAATCTCCCAACTCTTCCGCAGATATTTATTTACAGTCCCGGTTACATTCCCCATCAGTGGCTTACCCTTTCCTGACGTGGACTCTGGCAGCTCCGGGTTCAGGTAACCTCTGGGGTAGGCCTCGACCACGGCCGTGGGAAGCATGTACATATCCCACCTTCCTTTGAGTAGGCACAACAGGAGTAGGCGTAGTGGACGCAGAAATCAAAGTAATGTCCCCTGATGAGACGACAGCAGCAGTGTCTCCCTCTGGAACATTATCAGCAACAACAGGCAAAGTGGTGGCCTGTCGCTCCCTCTCTGTAGCGGTAGCAGCTTCTACTGTGGCGATACCTGTTGCCCAATCCATCCGGTAAGCACGGGGCGACGTGGTAGGTTGCTCCACCACAAACAAGTACTCTCCACACTGCGAACATCGGCCAAATGGGCGGAGATGCACGGCCAATCCTTCACATCGATGGCAGATCACGCCCAGTCCCTCAATATCTCCTGAGGTATACAGGACAAACCTCCCTTGCGGCTTCAAACGAACTCCAGTATCCGTAAGCAGGGTTCCAGATAGCACAGTATTCATCACGGTGCTTGCAGGGAACATTCTCGGTCCCATAATTGGCTGCATCGCCGGAAAAGACATGGCCACACTCTGATCTTCTCAGCACAATCACGAGGCTTCTCTTTTCCTCTGGCGCCAAACACATACACGTGTCCCACGCGGTAGCAAGTAGGGTAGACTCCTCCCACTTGTTCTTCTAGTCACGTAGCTCTTGGGCCTGCACTGGTGCCCGCCGTCTACGCACTCAGAAATAAAGTCCTGCAGTTTAACCATTTCTCTTCCTGAAAGATTTTTTCTACAAAGTCCAGCTCTCTTCGTAAACTCCCGGTAAGATACTTCACTGGGTTGCGAGATTTGATGGTCAACAAATCCCGGACGACGCCCCCACATGTAGCACTAACTCTCGGTGGAGCTGCTAATTTAAGCGGGTCTGTTACCTTCACTCTCCTTCCCTCTGTTTCACCGGCACCGGGTCTAGGGTTCCTTTGAGTTTACCTCTGGACGACACACGCACCAACACTGGAGTATGTTTTCAATGCTTTATTAAACAATTTACTTAGGAAGTAGCAGGAAAGAGGCGGAAAGGAAACTGCAGAAGAAACTCAAATATCTTCTTGTAGGGTCTTTGACAAATGTCCTGGTAGAATTTTGGATATTACAATAGGATGCGCTCCCCTCGTGGGACACACTCTTTGCTTGCCTGGATAGGCCTCTCTCACTTGCCTAGCAGCCAGTACGTAGCACGAACAAAAGTCTCTGCCACAGACTTGTTTGGGACAAACCCATACGATCCTCTGCCACAGGATGTATTGGTTTTTCTCTGCAATGAACGCCAGTCACAGTGCCCGAACCTTTAAGCCAATCCGGCAACACTATGCTGTATAGTTACTTTCGGATATGTCCTCCAACCGAGTCACCAGGCCCCTCTCCAGACCAGCACGTTGCGTGATCCTTCCATGACGGGTCCTCCCCTGGGATCTCCTCGGTTGTCCAGCTTCTTCACATGGGATATACAGTTCAGGACCATTCCTCGGCTGCTGTGGTAGGCCCCAGACAAGCTTCTGGGCCCACCCCTGCGCCGCAGCGTCGTGGGCCTCCGGAACGGAGGACCACGAGATAGCTCTCTAATGCATACCTGTCAACCAGGAGGGCCAGCAGGTGGCTGTAAAACGAACCCCAAAAAATGGCGTCTGTCCCATAAATACCCTCGCCCAGAATGCAACTCGGAGGACCACCTCCACCGAGTTTTCTCCGGGACAGAAGAGCACCCATATACTTCGACACAATGCCTTTCCAACACTAACCAGTGATAACAGCGACACCCACCGGTCAGCATTGAAACACACGCAACATCAGCCAAGCTGGAACAGAGGCAAACCTAACCTTCCTAACGAACAAGTTACTAAATTCACCTAACATGTGGTAGATCGCAAATCTACCAGCGCTACACTTATATCAGGGGTGTCCAAACTTTTTTCAAAGAGGGCCAGATTTGATGAAGTGAACATGCGTGAGGGCCGACCATTTTGCTTGACATTCTTTACCACTAAACCATTAAAATTAAATGCAAATTAACTAATACACTGCCCAACAAGAATTCTTTTGCCTTTGTGGCTGTGTGTGGTAAAGAGTCTAAGGATGAGCTTGGACGTGTTATTTGTATATATACCATATATACAAATGTATATATGGCATATATACCATATATGTATAACACGCACCTTCACTTTAAGAGGGAAGTTTCAGGAAAAAAACTTAAATTTTAAATAAAGAACTGTGAAGCAAAATAAGGGTCAGTGCCCATCAATGCAGTCTAATCAGTACCCATTTGCAGCCTCACCATTGCCATGAATGCAGCCTCTGAATGCAGCCTCACCATTGCCATGAATGCAGCCTCTGAATGCAGCCTGACTATTGCCATGAATGCAGCCTCACCATTGACACAAATGCAGCCTCACCATTGACATGAATGCAGCCTCTAAATGCACGGTGCTTGGGGATTCTTTGGGGGCTACAAATTACCAGTGGGGCAGCGTTAAACAAGAACACGGGCCACAATTGACTTTGGTCATGCCTGGTTTATTATAATTTCATACATTTGTTTGGAAGGATAGAAGAATCCTCAGAAGGGATCATGCAGGATGACAGGAAAGTCTCCTGACTGGTGAGATCATCCAAACATAATGATTACATCCATGAACTGGAGCTCATTGGGGTGATAAATCCAATCTGTAAACACTGTGTTATCCAAGAACTCAGCACACTCTAGGTGTGGAGGAAGTCTCAAGATGGGTTTATCCTGTCATTTATCATAGGTAGACTCATCTCTATATGGAAGCCTAATACACCTCCAACTCTTGCATTAGCTCACACTCCACAGTTATAACCTTTTGTACCATTTGCCCCACTCCATTAGATTGTATGCTCTTAGGAGCAAGGCCCACTTAACCCTCTTGTATTGTAACTACTGTCTCCCTTTAGATAGTAAAGCACTCTGCAAACTTTTGGCTCTCTATAAATCCTGTAAAGTAATAATAATAATAATAATAGGTAGAAATGTCCTCACATGGACTTCCACAGGAATCACCACACAACATAAATAACTTGTATAGTATCCCTGCATCTCTAGGTAGACTTAGCCTCAAATTAATTATGCATAAATGTCCATATAAGACTTTCTACAGGGACCACCGATACCATCTATGTATGGCTTGGATGTCACCCATAATACTAGGAGCCCATAAAAGTCCACTCACTGTCATGGAACTTTCGATCAAAGGAGCTGCTTTCAATTTGGAGGTGTGATAGGCTTCCCTGAAGAGATAATTCTACCTATGATAAATGACAGGCTAAATCCACCTTGAGACTTTCTCCACACCTGGAGTGTGCCGAGCTCTTGGATAACATCTACACAGTGTTTACAGATTGGCTTTATCACCCCAACGAGCAGTTCATGGATGTAATCATTATGTTTGGATGATCTCACCAGTCAGGAGACTTTCCTGTCATCCTACATGATCCCTTCTGAGGATTCTTCTATCCTTCCAAACAAATGTATGAAATCATCCTATGAATCCTCCTATGTGATCTAGAAGAATCACAATGCCTTTATGGATGAAGTGGATGACCCAGTTTATATATTATTTATTGCTTTACATCTTTGTACTCCAGGATTAGTTATTTTATTTATATAAGCATTCAAGGAATTGCTATTATTTTGGGAGAGCTCCACCACCATTACTATGTGACCATTACATCCTTGCAATTTATGTTTAACGTTTTCATTATGAGTGGAGTGATATACAGGGGGTCCCCTAGTTACAAACATCCGACTTACAAACGACTCCTACTTACAAACGGAGGGCGACAACAGGAAGTGAGAGAAAATCTACCCCTAGGAAGGGAAATTCACTCCTGTAAGAGCTATTATGGGGAAAAGGTACCTCCACTGATGCTTTATTACCAAGGCATGTTTCCACAACAACCCAAAATTTTCAAAATACAATTGTCATTGGGACAGAGAGTGAGGTGAAATCTTCTAAACAGGGGCAAACACAGCAAAACAAATGTTACAGGGGTGTTAACCCTTCCCTATGCTATCCAAAAAGCTTAAAAATATTTTTTTTTGGCTGGAGCTACACTTAAAGTTGAGGGCCACCCTAAAATAAAAAATTGCATGAAAAAATCCTAAAAAAAAAAAAAAAAAAAAAGCATTTGAAAAAAAAAAAAAATTTAAACTCACCTAAACCCTTGTTGCTAGGCAGTCTTCCTAATCTGCCTCTTTCTATTCCGCGGCATGTCCTGCTCCTTGGTGAGCGGCCCTGTTGCCTTCTGGGAACTGTGTGTGTTCCCAGAAAACCACGGGGCCATTCACAGAGCGCCGCGCCACTCGCACGTGCGCAGTAGGAAACTGGCAGTGAAGCCACAAGGCTCCACTGCCTGTTTCCCTTAGTTAGGATGGCGGTGCCGGGACCCGAGAGCCGAGGGACGGGTTGGCCTCGGGCGGCCGACATGGCGGGCACCCAGGACAGGTAGGTGTACTTATTTAAAGTCAGCAGCTACAGTGTTTGTAGCTGCTGACTTTAAAAAAAAAATTTCACTGGCCAGAATCCCGCTTTAAAAAATGGACCTGTTCCAACTTACAAACAGATTCAACTTAAGAACAAACCTACAGTCCCTAACTTGTTTGTAACCCGGGGACCCCCTGTATATTTTATGCTTTTGGATGTATTTTTAGATTCACTCCACCAAAAGAATCAATGTTGGGGGTATCTGTTTTGTTAGCTATACATTTGTTTTTAACTTGTGTTCTGTGTCTTTAAGACTTTTCTATATGTAACAAAATATCTTTGTTAAACAGTTGGTTGCATAGGAATTTTTTTAACTGTTTTTAGTAGGGTTGTCCCGATACCGATACTAGTATCGGTATCGGCACCGATACCGAGCATTTGCCCAAGTACTTGTACTCGGGCAAATGCTCCCGATGCTTCCCCCGATACCTGGACAGTCAGCTGTGATCGGCGCGTGGGGGAGTTACAAGATTCTCCCCCAGCGGCTTTCAGCAGCTTTAGTGACATACAGCGGTGATCGGTCACCGCTGACTGTCACTGCATCCTCCTCCATGCCCCCTCCGTTCCTCTGTCCCCCTCTGTTCCTCTCTCCTTCCCTGTGTCTCTCCGCTGTCCCCTCCGTTCCTCTCTCATTTTCTGTCCCCCTCCGCTGTCCCCTCCGTTCTGCTGTCCCCCTCCACTGTCCCCTCCGTTCTGCTGTCCCCCTCCGCTCCTCTCTCCTTCCCTGTGTCTCTCCGCTGTCCCCTCCGTTCTGCTGTGTCTCTCCGCTGTCCCCCTCCGTTCCTCTCTCCTTCCCTGTGTCTCTCCGCTGTCCCCCTCCGTTCCTCTCTCCTTCCCTGTGTCTCTCCGCTGTCCCCTCCGTTCTGCTGTGTCTCTCCGCTGTCCCCCTCCGTTCCTCTCTCCTTCCCTGTGTCTCTCCGCTGTCCCCTCCGTTCTGCTGTGTCTCTCCGCTGTCCCCCTCCGTTCCTCTCTCCTTCCCTGTGTCTCTCCGCTGTCCCCCTCCGTTCCTCTCTCCTTCCCTGTGTCTCTCCGCTGTCCCCTCCGTTCTGCTGTGTCTCTCCGTGGTCCCCCTCCGTTCCTCTCTCCTTCCCTGTGTCTCTCCGCTGTCCCCCTCTGTTCCTCTCTCCTTCCCTGTGTCTCTCCGCTGTCCCCTCCATTCTGCTGTGTCTCTCCGCTGTCCCCTCCGTTCCTCTCTCCTTCCCTGTGTCTCTCCGTTCTGCTGTGTCTCTCTGCTGTCCCCTCCATTCTGCTGTGTCTCTCCGCTGTCCCCCTCCGTTCCTCTCTCCTTCCCTGTGTCTCTCCGCTGTCCCCTCCGTTCTGCTGTGTCTCTCCGCTGTCCCCTCCGTTCCTCTCTCCTTCCCTGTGTCTCTCCGTTCTGCTGTGTCTCTCCGCTGTCCCCTCCGTTCCTCTCTCCTTCCCTGTGTCTCTCCGCTGTCCCCTCCGTTCTGCTGTGTCTCTCCGCTGTCCCCTCCGTTCCTCTCTCCTTCCCTGTGTCTCTCCGTTCTGCTGTGTCTCTCCGCTGTCCCCTCCGTTCCTCTCTCCTTCCCTGTGTCTCTCCGCTGTCCCCTCCGTTACCCTCTCCTTCTCTGTCCCCCTCCGTTCTGCTGTCTCTCTCCACTGTGTGAATGGAGAGAGTCAGCTGACTCTCTCCATTCACATAACTGAAACATTGTAATCTCCTGTGATTATGATGTGTCAGTTTATGAATGGAGAGGAGCCGCTGTCTTCTCTCCATTCATTCTCAGTGCAGCTGAGGCTGCAGAGAAAGGGACTGGGGAATCTCTATCCTCGGTCTCTTTCTCTGTCTCAAGGGGGAGATATCAGAGGTCTGTTAAGACCCCTGATATCTCACCAAAGCCCCCCAACAGGGCTGATTAAAAAAAAAAAAAAAAAAAAACATATAAAGAATAAAAAAATATTATTGTAAAAAATAAAAAATTGTAAAAAAAAAAAAAAAAAACACACACACATACACCGTTCACCCCCTCCCCCCCCCCCCAAAAAAAAAGAAAACACTGTTAAAAAAAAACAAAAAAAAAAAAAACACTGTCACGTGACATTAAAAAAAAAGTATCGGTAATCGGTATCGGCGAGTACTTGAAAAAAAGTATCGGTACTTGTACTCGGTCCTAAAAAAGTGGTATCGGGACAACCCTAGTTTTTAGTTATTTTGGATTTTCTGTGGTAGCCCTGTAAGGTAGATATTTTACAGGAATGGCTATTATGAGATGTTTTTTCAGGGCTGAAGTTTTTGTTATTATTATTATTATACAGAATAGGGTCGGAAATAGGGGGGGGGGGCACATGCCCCGGGTGACACATCTAGGTAGGCACCACCAGGGGTTCCACCCCCACCCGCACTGGGAACTGCTGCTCTAAGGGTGTCATTGCTGCCTGATCAAGTGTAATGGACAGGCAGCGCCCGCTGCATAGTTTGCCGAATTCCAGAGGATCAAATAGGAGGGAGGCCGCACAGGTGCACTAGCACTGAATCACTCTGCTCCTCCTGCCCGTCTGCGCTATAGAAAGGCATTCCGGGGGGTGTTCAGATGTGAGCTGAGGAGGACGTGCTGGTGAAGAGCTCCATTAATCCTGCAGCAATCCATCGCCATTAGGGATGAGCTTCGAGTTCGAGTCGAACTCATGTTCGACTCGAACATCGGCTGTTCCCCAGTTCACTAAACAGCGAACAATTTGGGGTGTTCGTGAAGCCGTGGAACACCCTTTAAAAGTCTATGGGAGAAATCAAAAGTGCTAATTTTAAAGGCTTATATGCAAGTTATTGTCATAAAAAGTGTTTGGGGACCTGGGTCCTGGCACAGGGGACATGGATCAATGCAAAAAAGTTTTAAAAATGGCCTTTTTTTTCAGGAGCAGTGATTTTAATAATGCTTAAAGTGAAACAATAAAAGTGTAATATCCCTTTAAATTTCATACCTGGGGGGTGTCTATAGTATGCCTGTAAAGGGGCGCATGTTTCCCGTGTTTAGAACAGTCTGACAGCAAAATTACATTTTAAAGGAAAAAAAGTCATTTAAAACTACTCGCGGCTATTAATGAATTGCCGGTCCGACAATACACATAAAAGTTCACTGATAAAAACAATATGGGAATTCCCCACAGGGGAACCCCGAACCAAAATTTAAAAAAAAAATGATATGGGGGTCCCCCTAAATTCCATACCAGTCCCTTCAGGTCTGGTATGGATATTAAGGGGAACCCCGGCCAAATTAAAAAAAAAATGGCATGGGGTCCCCCTCAAAATCTATACCAGACCCTTCAGGTCTGGTATGGATTTTAAGGGGAACCCGCGCCAAAATTAAAAAAAAAAACGGCGTGGGGTCTCCCCAAAAATCCATACCAGACCCTTATCCGAGCACGCAACCTGGCAGGCCACAGGAAAAGAGGGGGGATTAGAGAGTGGCCCCCCCTCCTGAACTGTACCAGGCCACATGCCCTCAACATTGGGAGGGTGCTTTGGGGTAGTCCCCCAAAACACCTTGTCCCCTTGTTGATGGGGACAAGAGCCTCATCCCCACAACCCTTGCCCGGTGGTTGTGGGGGTCTGCGAGCGGGGGGCTTATCGGAATCTGGAAGCCCCCTTTAACAAGGGGACCCCCAGATCCCGGCCCTCCCCCCTGTGTGAAATGGTAAGGGGGTACAAAAGTACCCCTACCATTTCACAAAAAAAGTTTCAAAAATGTTAAAACTGACAAGAGACAGTTTTTGACAATTCCTTTATTTAAATGCTTCTTCTTTCTTCTATCTTCTTTCTTCTATCTTCCTTCGGTTTCTTCCTTCATCTTCATCTTCTTCTGGTTCTTCTGGTTCTTCCTCCATTGTTCTCGTCTGGCATCTTCCTCCGCGGCGACGGCGTCTTCTTCCCTTCGTCTTCTGGGCCGCTCCGCATCCAGCATGATGGGATGGGAGGCTCCCGCTGTGTGTCACTTCTCCTCTTCTGACGGTTCTTAAATAACGGAGGGCGGAGACACCAGGTGACCCCGCCCCCGCTGACGCACGGTGACTTCCCTGTCTGCCCCCCTCTGATGTCACGGGGAATGCCACAGGGAAGTCCCTGTGCGTCAGAGGGGGGCGGGGTCACCGGGTGGCCCCGTCCTCCATTATTTAAGAACCGTCAGAAGAGGAGAAGCGTCACACAGCGGGAGCCTCCCATCCCATCATGCTGGATGCGGAGCGGCCCCGAAGACGAAGGGAAGAAGACGCCGGTGCCGCGGAGGAAGATGCCGGACAAAAACACCGGAGGAAGACCCAGAAGAACCAGAAGAAGAAGAAGATGGAGGAAGAAACCGAAGGAAGATAGAAGAAAGAAGATAGAAGAAAGAAGATAGAAGAAAAAAGAAGCATTTAAATAAAGGAATTGTCAAAAACTGTCTCTTGTCATTTTTAACATTTTTGACACTTTTTTTGTGAAATGGTAGGTGTACTTTTGTACACCCTTACCATTTCACACGAGGGGAGGGCCGGGATCTGGGGGTCCCTAAAGAGGGCTTCCAGATTCCGATAAGCCCCCCACCCGCAGACCCCCACAACCACTGGGCAAGGGTTGTGGGGATGAGGCCCTTGTCCCCATTTGGGGGGCTACCCTAAAGCACCTTCCCAATGTTGAGGGCATGGGGCCTGGTACGGTTCAGGAGGGGGGGCACTCTCTCGTCCCCCCCTCTTTTCCTGCGGCCTGCCAGATTGCGTGCTCAGATAAGGGTCTGGTATGGATTTTTGGGGAGACCCCATGCCATTTTTAAAAAAAATTTTGGCACGGGGTTCCCTTTAATATCCATACCAGACCTGAAGGGCCTGGTATGGAATTTAGGGGGACCCCCACGTCATTTTTTTAAAATTTTGGTTTGGGGTTCCCCTGTGGGGAATTTCCATGCCGTTTTTATCAATGAACTTTTATGTGTATTGTCAGACCGGCAATTCATTAATAGCCACGAGAAATTTTAAATGACTTTTTTTTCCTTCGAAATGTCATTTTGCTCTCAGACTGTTCTAAACACGGGAAACATGCGCCCATTTACAGGCATACTATAGACACCCCCCAGGTACGAAATTTAAAGGAATATTACACTTTTATTGTTTCACTTTAAGCATTATTAAAATCACTGCTCCTGAAAAAACGGCCGTTGTTAAAACTTTTTTTTGCATTGATCCATGTCCCCTGGGGCAGGACCCAGGTCCCCAAACACTTTTTATGACAATAACTTGCATATAAGCCTTTAAAATTTGCACTTTTGATTATTCATGTTCGTGTCCTATAGACTTTAACGGTGTTCGCGTGTTCGCACAAATTTTTTGCCTGTTCGCATGTTCTGGTGCGAACTGAACAGGGGGGTGTTCGGCTCATCCCTAATCGCCATCCTTCCCACAGCGCATCCTGGTGAGCCTGTATAGCTGCCCTGCTTTTTCCCGGACATCCCCTGCCTCAGCCCCAGCCTGAATTTTCGGAGCCCGGCCACTTTGTCAATATCCAGGCCGCAGCCAGCTCCACACATCCGCGGCCCTTCGCCAGCTTGAGGCCTACAGAGCCTCCAGCATCCTTTGTGCTCCGGTGCCACGATCCACAGGGAGAGTGGCTGCCCCATACTCCCACACCTGTGGAAACATCCCTGGAGGGGGCTGACTGGTACACAGCATCGGGGGGGTTGTCGGATGGTCTCATATGGCCGGCTCCATGCACCTGTGGCCCACCACCATCTTGAGGCCTACGGAGCCTGCTCTGGTGCAGCTCCACACTCCCATCCCTGAAGCAACATTCCTGGAGGGGGCTGTTAGGGTGTTCAGCATCTGGGGGTTGCCAGCCGGTCCCATTAGGCCTCAGAGGGGGAGCTCAGCACTAGTCTTAGGTGTCTGCCACCCCTGTATGGAAGTCTCCCTCTCTACACAACACAGGCTCTTAAAGGGGCAATTCCACCATCCTGCAGTTTAGCCTGAAAACCCCCAGAACACCTGCTCATGATCTCAAAGAGCAAACCAGCGACCAAAAAGGCGCCCGCACAGCCCGCCCAGTCCGCCCAGTGTCCCAGTACCATTCTGGATCAATATAGAGCGCTGTTAGCAGACATGGAACTGGCAGCGAACCCGGCAGCCTCTCCACCTCCGCAGGCACCACCACAGGCAAGTGACACCACTGTTATCCTTGCGGCCATAGAACATAGTAGAACCTCCTTACTGGTCGACATTGATCACCTGGCTGAGGAATGTAACCTCATCAGAGCAGATTTGGATAAAATCAGGGGCAGACTTTCTGAGACTGAGTTGCAGGTCTCTACCACAGAGGATCTCACTGCCCGCCATGATGATGCCCTCCTCACATTGCAGCGCACCATCCAATCCCTGTTGGCTAAATCTGATGATGCGGAACCCGCCTCCCGAGGAATAATGTCAGGGTCCTGGCTGTTGTTTTTGTTCCAAGGTTCTTTTGTTCATGTTTCACGGCTGCTTGATCAATTCAGCATATTACAACATGTGAATCAATGCAGTTCTCCCGCAGAGGGGGCGTGCAGGGCGACTCCTCTACCCAGCTGTTTGACATCCTTCTTCATCCTAGTGACCACCTAGCGGGACCAGCCGGATGTCCTCTAGGCATGCCCCTGAATCGGGAGGTAGATTGGCCTTACATTTGCTGACTCATGTTGCTCCCAGATTCTTACCGCAAGTCCCTTCCATGGCGGGCGACTGGTGCGGCTCATACCCTTACTTGGGGCGATGCACTCTCCTGATCTTATTTGATCCTAGCTAATTGGAGCTACAGCAAGACGAAGCAACATACTTTCTCGATGACACCGTGCCCGCATTGGGCATCTCTGGACTATCACCCTCGCCTGCTGTTACAGGCCAGACACCATCAGGGGTCTTCCCTGGAACGTTGAGCCTCACGTAGGCGATTTTTGCTGGTACAAAAGTTTAGGGATTAAACTACAAGCCCAGTTATGTTGGGGTATTGGCTAAGTAGTAGGGAGTTTTTTGCTAAGGTTAAAACTGCTTGGTTGTCTGATTACACTGTCATGCTTATCACCATTTCATCTCCTTTTTTGCTTCACTGTTTACTGAGGGAATTTTCTCTAGGGTCATTACTGAAAGATTTAATGATGGTCTTCGCTAACTATCTGAAGTTATCACGTGATGGCTATGTCTGATGTTAGACTGGTTTCCTGGAACAAACGAGGCCTGAATGATATATTTAAATGTACTTTAATGTTCAAATTCTTAGCACCCCACATGCCGCATATCCTATTTCTACAAGAGACCCATCTCATGGGAAGTAAGATATTGGCTCTGCGTAGGTCTTGGGTGAGACAGGCCTTCCATGCCACATACTCGACCTACGCCAGAGGTGTTGCAATCTTAATTAATAAAGCCCTACCGTGGAAGTAGAGAGAGTGATTTTGGACCCCAATGGCAGATATATAATATTATTACTGGAACTTCACTCAGTTCTCTGGGCTTTCGTAAATGTCTATCTGCCCCCTCCTGTAGACCCCACTTTACTTTTCTCCATTAGCGAGAAACTACCTCCCCTCCCCTCTACACATATAATTTTTGCTGGGGACTTTAATTCAATCCTCGACCCAGCTCTAGACTCCTCTAACCTACAGCGCACTGCTTCCCCTGATATCGCTCAATGGGCGGACACCTTCACTCTATCTGAGCTATGGTGATGAAAACATACTGACTCCAAAGTTTTTTCACATCTATCCACAGCCCATAAATCTGGCTCCAGAATAGATTTTGCTTTTGGTAGTGCTCCAGTGCTCTTCAAAGTTTGTGAGGCCTTGTACCTCCCAGCGGGACTCTCTGACTACTCTCCGCTTGAAATATGCCTCCGGTTGGGTAGACAGAAAGATCCAGGCACCTGGAGGCTTATATTTCGGCCATTAAAGCTACCAGATCTCATTGTGCTTCTGAAACCTCAAGACTAGAGGGTCTAGAGGCAGACGCTTCTGCCTATTTCACTGAGCATCCCACACCATCCAATTATCTACTACTAGCCCAATCCAAGAGGAATATAGCTCTACATTAAACCTCTCTAACCCAAACTGATGTCCTTTTGTTGTCCGGTAAAATATTTGAATCGAGCGATAAAAATGGCTGCCTGCTAGTCAATCATGTTTCTTGTGTTTATAACAGTCCGAGAGCAAAATGGCATTTCTAAAGGAAATGATGCAAAGGGAATCCTGGTTGCATCAGAGGGGGGGGGGTCACCCATACACATCACTGGGAAACCCCGGTGTTTCCCCCTTGTCAGGAAAGGGACAGGGTCACGTGACGGGTGGCCCCGCCTTCAGCTACATAAGAGCTGTCAAGCTGGCGCTGCGTCATTGGCTGGGTGCCTCCGGTGGAGTCAGGATCCTGTGTGTGTTCCTCGCTGGAGTCGCTGGAGATCATCCATCGCTGGAGATCATCCATCACTGGAGATCGAGAATTGGATAACATCGCTGGAGTAGGAGCATGGATTTATTGGATTAAATCGCTGGAATGTCTTTTTTATTTTTATTAAGTCTTAATAAAGGACTTGTCCCAAGCCGTCTCCTGTGGTTTTTTAACATTTTGACACTTTTTTTTTGTGAAATGGTGGGTTACAATGTACCCCTTACCAATTCACATGGGGGGCCGGGATCTGGGTGACCCCTTTGTTAAAGGGGGCTTCCAAATTCCGATAAGCCCCCTGCTCGCAGACTCCCACAACCACTGGGCAAGGGTTGTGGGGATGAGGCCCTTGTCCCCATCAACATGGGGACATCCTCCCCATGTTGAGGTCATGTGGCCTGGTACAGTTCAGGAGGGGAGGCGCTCTCTCGTCCCCCCTCTTTTCCTGCGGCCTGCCAGTTGCATGCTTGGATAAGGGTCTGGTGTGGATTTTTGGGGGAACCCCACGCCATTTTTTTTATTTTGGTGCAGAGTTCCCCCTAAAATCCATACCAGACCTGAAGGGTCTAATATGGATTTTTGGGGGGAACCCCATGCCACTTTTTTTTAAATTTTGGCGCGGAGTTCCCCTTAATAACCATGCCAGACCTGAAGTGCCTGGTAATAGAATTTTGGGGGACCACCACGCATTTTTTTTTTCAATGACTTTCAATGAATTTTATGTGTATTGTCGGGACCGACAATTCATTAATAGCCGGCACTAGCGCTAGTACTTTTGAATTACTTTTTTTCCTTTAGAAATGTCATTTTGCTCTCGGACTGTTATAAACACAGGAAACATGCGCTACTTTACAGGCATACTATAGACACCCCCCAGGTACGAAATTTAAAGGAATATTTCACTTTTATTGTTTCATGTTAAGCATTATTAAAATCACTGCTACCGAAAAAACAGCCATTTTTAAACCTTTTTTTTGCATTGATACATGTCCCCTGGGGCAGGACCCGGGTCCCCAAACACTTTTTATGACAATAACTTGCATATTAACCTTTAAAATTAGCACTTTAGATTTCTCCCAAAGACTTATAAAGAGTGTTCCGTGGCTTTCCGAATTTCCCGCGAACACCACCAATTTGTTCGCTGTTTGGCGAACAGCCAATGTTTGAGTCGAACTCATGTTCGACTTGAACAGATAGCCCATCCCTAATCACCAACCCCAATGCCCTGCTCCTGAGACTATCGACTCTGAACTACACAAATTACATCTTCCCAGCCTGCCATCTGCAGAGATCGAGGCCCTGGATGCCCCAATAACAACCCATGAGATAGAGTCGGCAAACGTCAGCTACTTTTCTCCCACTGCTTAGAGGTTAACTCCTTACCGCCCACTATGTACGGTGCCCACATTATACTCATCCCTAAACCGGGCAAAGTCCAAAAACACTGTGCCTCCTAGAGGCCTATTTCTTTATTAAACTACGACCTAAAAACAGACTATGATCTGGCCAAGGTCCTCGCCACTAGGTTGGTTAGAGTTCTGCCTGAACTGTTTGACACTGATCAAACTGGGTTCATGCCAGCAAAATCCACTGACATAAACCTGCGAAGAGTTTTCACTCATCTGCAGCTCCCAAACTCCCTGTGTAATGGTTGCATTAGATATTGAAAAAGCCTTCAATATGGTAACATGGCAATACATGAAATCAGTCCTTCAGACCTTTGGATTCGGTCCCTCCTTCTGCAAGTGGATAGATTATACAAATTCCCAATAATGCAAATCAAATTAGGGGGCCTGCTGTCTGATCCTTTTCCAGTAAAGAGAGGTACTAGGCAGGGGTGTCCCCTCTCCCCATGTTTGCTCGCCTTGGCCATGGAACCCCCGGCTACGGCCCTCAGGAACTCAGACTCAGTAAAAGGCATCAAGGTCGACTCTATCACTGAAAAACTGGCTCTATACGCGGATGACCTCAGGCTTTTTCTCAATGACCCGGGACCCTCCCTCCATGCTGCTCTGAATATTATTTCTGAATTTTCAGAATTATCTGGGCTGAGAGTCAATTGGGACAAATCTTAAGCACTACCTATTGACTCTCAGGCAAAACTTCATGCAGACCCCTCTGTCTCACTGACCTTGACCTTCCTTTCCGATATTTGGGCATTAACATTACCCCTAGAGTCTCTGACTTTGCTAAATTAAATCTATATCCCTTACTCACCCAACTCAAACTAAAACTTCGAGCTTGGAATAACCTGCCATTATCCCTCATAGGCAGGATAAACCTACTCAAAATTAAATTCCGCCCAGTTTTTCTTTATGCTCTGAGGCACTCCCCAATTTGGATCCCCAAAGCCTTCTTTCAAAAATTTGACTCCACTATATCCTCCTTTCTGTGGAAGTCTAACCCCCCAGAATAAATAAATCTATACTCAAAAGGCCCTGGACAGAGGGTGGTCTAGCCTGTCCTGATCTTCAGAAATATTTCTTTGCTGCACTACTATCACACGCCCATAACTGGATAGCCTCAGACGATATCAATGCTGCTGTAGTCCTTGAGGCCACACACCTCGGTTCCTACGAGGTGCTGAGAAATGCTTTATATAGGGGTGTCAGGGCTCCCTTTCCTCTCACACTTTCCATGAAGGCGGTGATCAGGGCTTGGCAACTATTGGTGTGTAAACTACAAGGGGGACCCTCACACTAGTTCTCTGGACCACGCCCTTGTGGCTCAACCCACATTTATCAGAGTTTCTAACTGTTCCTGGCCCAGGGTTCTGGGCTGCCAGAGGTATAAAAAAACTGGAGCATATATGTATTAGTGGCTTCCTTCTATCCTTTGATTCCTTTAAGGAGAAATTTGGGCTTACTAATTGCCAATTCTTTAGATCTCTTCTAATTCGCCAAGCATTCGCTACCCAATTTGGATCCACCCCAGTGCTTCTCCTTCGGTCCAACCTTCAATCCACATTAGGGGGTGTCCCTCTGGTCAAACCCACCTCTACCATTTACAAGGCTTTATTACCCTCAGTCCATTTTGGTCTGGAGGATTTGTTCTCTAAGTGGCAGGGCGAGATCCCTGATCTGGATTCGGAAGACTGGGAAGACGCCTGGGAGTATCCTTTTCTACAACTTATCTCCGTCTGAGATCGGTTGATACAATTTAAATGGATTCACAGGGTTTATTTGTCACCCCAAAGATTATCCAAAATTTACCCAAATTCCTCCTCCAACTGTTGGAAGTGTGGTATAGCAGATGCTGACTTCAACCATACAGTATGTTATGGTCCTGTCCCAGGATCCAGTCCTTTTGGACGAAGGTCACAAAATTCATTGAAACTTTGCTCATGATCCATGTTCCCCTGAATGTGTCGATCTGCTTGCTGGGTCTGGTGGGCTCCCTGGCCCACCAGAACTCTAATAGGACTCCTACTATTTTATGCTAGGAAGGCTTTACTGATAAAATGGAAAAAAACAGAGATACCCACTTTGAATTCATTAATCAACTCAGCAGTGCCATTATACAAAGCGGCCTTTCTCGCCAGATGCTGCCCAGCTACGTTTGACAAAATTTGGCATGTGTGGTTAGAATCAGACATCATGAATGCAACACAATAGGATCTGGATCCCTTTGTTTGTTTACTTTAACTAAATGTCTTGTAGTGGTGAAGACCTAATTTTGCTGTTATCTGAAGGTACACCTAGATGCGTTATCCTCAACCTCAGCATCTCTCCCTGAAGTGGTCACCTGAAGCATAAGATCCATTATCCTTCCCCGTATCCCTCCAACTTAATGACACGAGTAGTTTAAAGTTGTAGTTGTTTTAATAGAATATTTTAGAACTTATAGGACTGTTACAATGTATGTTTTTTAAACCGGGGTATGCCCAGAGGCTTTATTATGTAACCCTTTTTTTCTCAAGAAAACTCAATAAAAAGTATTTTCAAAAAAAAAAAAAAAAAGGCATTCCAGAGTGACTTTTCAGCTATTGCTGCAAATTATGCACCCTAGACACCCTAAAGCAGAGGCACCCGGTACGAGTGGCACCCCTGACCGAGTGCTGTGGGGTCTCCCTCCTAGTCGTGCCCAGTGCCCAAACTGCCATCTCTTTTCTGACTGAGGCATCCTATCTGTAGTACAATTACTGTATATGGGAGAGCCTTCCTGGAACTGGAAGACATTTATTAGGACAAGGAGAGGGGTTTGTGCGCAGAAGGCCCCGGACTAAGAAGTTGGGGTTGATATGGCAAAGGTTTGAGTTGACTGGGTGATGCAGATGAGGCCCTGGACTAGGAAGGGAGTACTCCAGAGGCCATGGACTAGGGGGTGTAGAGGAGGCCTTGGGGTTGGTACGGCAAAGGACCTGGATTCAGAGTGTAGGGTGCAGAGGAGGCTCTAAACTTGGGGGGGCTGTAGAGGAGGCAGTGGACTAGGAGAGGAGTGCAGAGGAGGCCCTGGACTAGGAGGGGGATGCAGAGGAGGCCCTGGACTAGCAGGGGGGTGCAGAGGAGGCCCTTGACTAGGAAATGGTGGTTGGTGTGGCAAAGGCCCCTGGATAGAGGTGGTACAAGGAAGATACTGGACTGGGTGAAGGGGTGCCTGGAGGTCCCAAATTAGGAGAACTTCAGGGAGAAAGAGGATCTAAAGCCTGGATCTAAAGCCTGGGCTGAGGAAGAGCCTGCCTGGGCCCTGGAGGATGAGTTCACAACATAAATGGGGACATTTGTTGCAAGTAATGCCAAACAGGAGCAGAGAGATGGGTTGTGTGATAGATTTATTGATTGTTTGGTTGTACTTCTCCTGTGGATAACAGCAGTGCAGATTGTTTTGCACTCCTGTGACTCACTTTCAGCTGACAGCGGGTGTCGGCTGACGTCACAGAGTCGGTCCAGGCTGGAGAAAGATCATAGCCATATGGTCGGTATCCGTCCACATGCCTGGACCGGCACCCAGCCCCTGAGAGCCTGAGTCAGCTACTCTCACGCCCTCTCCACAGCCCAGTGTTTCAGTGAGCATGTGGGTGGGGGGGCAGAGAAGAGTGCCAGAGACAGTCAGTCACCAGCTCTGAGAGTACTAAACTGAGTGATCAATGGTGTTTGAGTACTCGGTTCTCAGCCTTAGAGCCGGCGGGGGACAGGTGCTGCATCCACCTAGGTAAGTGTGATTAAAAAAAATTCCCAAACAGGAGCTGTAGAGAAGGAATTGGATTAGGAGGAGAGTGCAGAGGAGGCCCTGGACTTGGGGGGGGACAGAGGGGGCCCTTGACTAGGAAATGGTGGTTGGTGTGGCAAAGGCCCTTGGATAGGGGGGTACAAGGGAGATAATGGGAGAGTATCCAGAGTTTCTCCCTTCCACCCCCCCATCCAGATTAGGAGGTCCCAGATTAGGAGAGAGGGTGAACTGGGAAAGAGGGTGCCTGAGGGACCTGCCAGCTTCAGGGAGTAAGCCTGGATCTAAAGCCTGGGCTGAGGAAGAGCCTGCCTGGTCCTGGAGGGTTGTTTTGCACTCATATGATTCATTTTCAGCTGAGTGTGGGCTGATGCCCACTGCCGGCTGACGTCACAGAGCCGGTCCAGGCTGGGGAAAGATTGCAACCATATGATCGCGATCCACCCATATGCCTGAACTGGCACCCGGCTCAGCCTCTCAGTGAGAGAGGTCCAGTTACCTCCACAGCCCGGTGTTTCAGTGAGCAAGGGGGGCAGAGCAGAGAGCAAGAGACCTATAGCCCCCAACTCTGAGCTCAGGGAGCTGTGAGAACTGATCGGCGGTGTTTGATTACTCGGTTCTCAGCCTTAAAGCCAGCGGGGGACAGATGCAGAATCCACCCAGGTAAGTATGATGCATAAATAAAATTCCCATACTTCTCTTTTAATTACCCAACATCTCCTCTTTCCTGCTATCTGGCCCACATGACAATTAGGCTTCATTCACATGGATCATATGTGTCCATGCCCAGTGTGATGGGTGTGTACCGTGTGGGGATGCACGGTGTTCTGTACATCCCTGTGCAGGCAGTCCAGTCACAGTCAATTGGGACATAGCAGCTACAGGGACATAGCCAAATGTCAAAATTTGACATGCAAACAGGAAAGGATGCATGTATCCAAACGCACAGTGGTCACACTCCTGATTGGCTCCCGTTGCTGTCAATCACAGCCAGTGAGCCAATCAGGAGATGGAGTTTGTGGGCCGAGCCTTTGCTTCATGTGTGAATGGACACACAGAGCCACAGCTTGGGAGCATGCCTGCTTGGGTGCCCCCATAGCAAGATGCTTACTGTGGGGGCACCCAGCAGGAAGGCGGGGCTAGGGGCTTCGGTGAGGGAACTGAGGAGAGGAGGATCCAGGCTGCTCTGTGCAAAACCATTACACAGAGGATGTAAGTATAACATATTTGTTATTTAAAAAAACAAGACTTTAATATCACTTTAAGGTTAGCTGTGTGCAGTAAAGGATATACAACAGAACAGTTTTATTTTATTAAAATTAGTATACTGTGGTTTGTTCTGTCTGATACATACTCACTTGATGCAATCTGACCACACCCACAGTTTTCGCATGGTGCTGCTATATTGCCACATACCATTTCTTCGGGGGGGGGGGGGGCACTGGGTAGAGGGGAGGGAGGAGAGAGGACACACATCCGCTTTCCTCCCCTTCTTCTTCCTGACCCGGATGCAACATGCATGTAGTCACTTCCAGGTCCCCGGTGACAGTTTCCTCGCCATCAAGGCCAGGAAAGAATATAATGCAGTGTGATCTGTATTACATTACATTCAGTGGAGCACAGGGGAGACATTGGGGGTCTTTTAAACCTGGATGTCTCATTAAAGAGAACCTGTCACCAAAAAATCCTCACATAGGGGACTTTTTGTCCTCCATTGTCAGTGTTTCTCAACCTTTTTCAGTCAAGGCGCCCTCCAAAATTATGGACAGTCTTGAGGAGCTCCATTCTAAAATGTAAAAACTATTCTAAGAGTTCCACATAATGCAACAACATCCATACTCGTAGGACACCCAACGTTATAAGTGATTTATTCTTCCAAAGCAAATATACTTTTGCAAACTGGTCCTGACTAGTATTCCAATGTTTCTCTTTTCCCTCAGTTTTTCTCCATCACTCAGCTAATGAGACCCCAAAGCTGATGGACAGAGGCGGGGGAGGGTCACACAAGGATGATAGTCAGAAAACTGACATCCTCCTTAGCAACTCATGATGTCATTGGTCGTTAGGAGGTTGGCAGCTAGAAGGTTGTAATGGTGTACAATGAAAACCTGAGGCTTTGTGTAACTAAAAGGCTTCATCCACCCTCTGGATTGTATACAATTTTGGGGCAATTGTTCGGCATTTTGCCAAGGCACCCCTGAAGAAACCTCAAGGTACCCTGATTGAAAAACGCTGCTCTATGTGATGGAAAAGAAAAAAAAAACTACTTTTTTTTAATTGTACAAAATTTTATTTAAACCCAGCCACATAACCCCTCAAAAAAAATCTGAAACCCCGCCCCCACATATACAAACATAAACTCACTCATTGGGGCGCCTACGCCTTAAAATGTTAATTGTGATACACGTTACATATCGCCGCATACAGCGGAATGAGAGCAATAATTCTATCACCAGACCTCCTCTGTAACACTAAACTGATGACCTATAGGGGGCTTTTAAAGCTTCACCTATAGAAAATAAAGGGTACTGAAGTCTGTCACCATTTCACAGGTGCACAAAAATTGAAGGTTTGTGTTGGGTATCTATTTACTCGGTGCAACCTCGACTTTTATATTTTACCCAAAAAAATGGGTAATTTATTGTGTTTTTTGCCCCCTAAAATGAACTTTAGTGTGTTTTTTACAGAAATGTTCATTTCATAGACTTTTGTGATAATATTGTGTGACATAAAAAATTGGAACTACCACTATTTTATTCTGTAGGGTGTCTGCTTTCAGAAAATATATCATGTTTTGGAGATTTTATATAATCTTCAGGCCTAAAGTGATTTTTTTAAACTCCTTCCTGCCCTCCCTATAGCAGAATGACGGCCAGGCGGGGGTTCCATTTTACTAAGTAGACGTCATATGACATCCAGAAGAATAAGACACTCAGGCATGCGGCGATCGGTGGTACGGTGAGTCGCTCTGACACACCGCATCTCCAATCTGGATAAAGAGCCTATGACCATGTGATCAGCTGTGTCCAATCAAAGCTAATCACATCGTAACCAGGAAGTGCCGGTTATCGGCTTTCCTTTATTCATGCTGACAAGGCGCGAGTAGAGAAGAGACGACGAGCGGATCTCCTGATATGGGGGATCTGCACTGATATTCAGTATTGATTATCAGTACAGGCCCATCAGCAATGATCACCAGTGATGACCACCAGTGCGTGCCAATGATGCCAATCAGTGCCCACCAGGTATGCCTGTCAGAACCTCCTCATCAGTGCTGCATATTAGTGCCTCCTCATCAGTGAAGGAGAAAACTTACTTATTTACACAATTTTATAACAGAAACTTATTTTTTTTTCTCAAAATTTTCTGTCTTTTTTTATTTGTAGCACACAAAAAAAACCTCAGTGGTGATCAAATACCACCAAAAGAAAGCTCTATTTATGGGGAAAAAAGATGAAAATGTCCTATGGGTACAGTGCTACATGATCGCGCAATTGTCATTCAAAGTGTGCGAGCACTGACAGATGAAAATTGGCCCGGGGCAGGAAGGGGGTGAAAGTGTCCAGTATTGAGGGGGTTAAACATGTGGGCAAAAAAACCCTGCAAAACCGGCTCTGGCAGTGAAAGGGTTAAAGGAAACGTTCACCTTTGGGAAGATGTTACATGTTCATGTTCCTGCAGCGGCTCAGCGATCCGAGTCCTCTGTGTGACAGCAGTGCGGGGAGAAGTTCCCTGTACCGGCTGTCACTTTATGAAAAGAGCGCGGCCGTGCAATTCATTCACAGAGTTCTGTCCTTTGCCGATGTCAGCTTGTAGTTTTCAATGAACTCCCACACCGCTGCTGAGCTCTCTGGTAGATGAGGATCAAGGAGATTGTCATAAGGGACGAGGAGATTGTCATAAGAGAGGAGGAGATTGTCATAAAGGGACGTGGAGATTGTCATAAGGAACGAGGAGATTGTCATAAGAGACAAGGAGATTGTCATAAGGGACGAGGAGATTGTCATAAGGGACAAGGCGATTGGGACCCCGATTTAGTCCCTTGGACAAGTCATTTTTTCAAAAAATGTCCACACCCCTGGAACTGTTTCTTACATGATGAAGATCAACCATGGAGTATATCTGAGGTGTATATCAGGGTGTGCTTCTTCCCCACATGAGAGCTGTGATGTCCAGCAACATTCATATAGAAGACATTTCCTGTACTCAAGGCACTAATACACCTCAAGTGTTGTGTGCAATCTCTGATGTTTGTAAAGACTGGAGATCTGTGAAAAACATTTCCCGCACTCAGGACAGGAATACGGCTTCTCCCCCGTGTGAGATCTCTGATGTTTTAAAAGACTAGACCTATCTGAAAAATATTTCCCACACTCAGGACAGGAATACGGCTTCTCCCCCGTGTGAAATCTCTGATGTCTGTAAAGATCGGACTTCACTGAAAAACATTTTTCGCACTCAAGGCAGGAATACGGCTTCTCCCCTGTGTGAGATCTCTGATGTGTGTGAAGATTGTACTTCACTGAAAAACATTTCCCACACTCAAGACAGGAATACGGCTTCTCCCCCGTGTGAGATCTCTGATGTGTGTGAAGATTGTACTTCACTGAAAAACATTTACCGCACTCAGGGCAGAAATACGGCTTCTCCCCAGTGTGAGATCTCTGATGTCTGTAAAGATGGGACTTCCGTAAAAAACACTTCCCGCACTCAGTACAGGAAAGCCTCTTATCTGCTGGAAGGATGGCACTGTCCCTCACAGTCTGAGTTTCCTCAGGATAAGAGGAATACGATGGTCCATCTACACTGTGTGGTGCCGGATGGACATTTGAGGTAGTCGGGTTTTCTCCTGGACTATACTGTGTGATGTCCTCATCTTCTACTTTACAGTCTGGAGACAAAGTGAGACAATCCTCTGAGGTTTTCCTCATCTCCCGTCCATCTACTAAAATAGAAATAAAAAGATTATTACTAGACATGAGCAGATTGGTTCTCCTAAACCAGGACTCCGCCCACATCAGGCAGCTTTGTCTCTGAGGATCCTACAATTCCCCCCTCAAGGTAACTAGTAAATGGGTCCTCTGTAGGGCGGCAACTAATGATTATTTTTATAATTGATTAGTTGGCCAATTATTATTTTGATTAGTCGACTAATTGGATAAAAACCTCAAAAAAAGGTTGGTGTATAATTTAGTTATTATTCTTGAATATCTATATACAGCGGTAAATATAAATATCTAGATATATAGTTGGATATTTAATCCACTCTGAGAATAACAGACAGATAGATGTATTATTAGAGGGAGAATCTGCTACATATCAGAATCAGAGATCAACATTATTAAAATGTAAAAAAGATGTAAAACGCTGTTTTGCAGATGATCAGACAGGAGTGTAATATAATATGATGGATGACAGACTCCCTTGTCATAGACAGGTAGGTGGGTACAAGCTCCCTGCACCTCATGTCACTTATGCTGGCCGTACACAAACTCATTTTTCTTTCAAAAAAACATTCATCCAATTTTCTAACCATTAGTGGGTCAAATCGGTGTTGATTTTCCACCACAGTGACGGGAATATTCAAAGGAGCAGAACAGAAAACTTTTCTCCATCGAACAAATTTTCAAATAGTGTATGTGGTTTTTACTCAGAAGTTACATTCATAATAAAATTGAATGTTAAAAGCAAGTGGAATTTTTGAACTACACTTGTCAGTTCATCAAATGTACAAATCATTTTAAAACAAATATTTGTGTGAATATTCTTGTCCAAAAATGGATCCGTGTATGACCAGCATAGGACATTTAGTAGCAGCAGCATGATTTTATTTAATCATCTGTTATGATGGGGATAAAAAAAATATTCCTTTATAGTACGAAACAGCAGATAATCACTACTATAAGGGATTCATTTATACTGTAAAATAGTGAAAGTAATATATCTTATATCATATATATAATAATAAATATACCCAGAAGTAGGATATATGGGGATTTTACCTGGGAGTCACACATGAAGATATATGGAGATTAGAGGGAGAAAAAACTTTTATATTAAAGTAATACTAAAAGCTGAGAATTTTTTTCATGGATATAATAATTCTATATATAAAGCACAATACTAGTAAACTTTTACTTTATGTAATAGTAATGCCTTCTATCACCTCCAATCTATCAGCCTCCACCTTCTCTGGGGTCAGATGCTGATCTTCCCTGCACAGAGCCCTTAAATCATTGTAAATGTTGGATTTCATTTTTTTTAACAAACTTGTCATACTTACCTGCTCTGTGTAATGGTTTTGCACAGAACAGCCCTGATTCTCCTCTTCTGGAACCCCCTCCCCAACTGGCTCCTCCTGCCTTCAGATTGCCCCTATAGGTAGCTACAAAGTATAGTATAGAGTTCCCCTATAGGAAGCCACAAAGTATAGTATAGAGTTCCCCTATAGGAAGCCACAAAGTATAGTATAGAGTTCCCCTATAGGAAGCCACAAAGTATAGTATAGAGTTCCCCTATAGGAAGGTACAAAGTATAGTATAGAGTTCCCCTATAGGAAGCCACAAAGTATAGTATAGAGTTCCCCTATAGGAAGGTACAAAATACAGTATAGAGTTCTCCTATAAGAAGCTAAAAAAAACTTCTGCCTTTAGAATAACTTGCTTCCTTCTCTTCCCAGGACTACATGTCCCATGAGGCATTGCTCCTCACACATTCAAGTTCTCAGGAATTTACTGACATGTATGGATGGTGCGCTAAGCTGTATTTTCTGATATGTAAATAAATAATGCATTCTGTATGCATTCTTTATGCATAGATTGCATTCATATTTTTGCCACCCAAATGCATTATTTTACATTTTTCCACATTGAACCTCATTTGCCATGTAGTTGCCCACCCCATTAATTTGTTCAGATCTTTTTGCAAGCTTTCCACATCCTGTAGAGAAGTTATTGCCCTGCTTAGCATCGTCTGCAAATACAGAGATTGAACTGTTTATCTCATCCTCCAGGTCGTTTATGAACAAATTAAATAGGATTGGTCTCAGCACAGAACCCTGGGGGACCCCACTACCCACCCCTGACCATTCCGAGTACTCCCCATTTATCACCACCCTCTGAACTCGCCCTTGTAGCCAGTTTTCAATCCATGTACTCACCCCATGGTCCATGCCAACGCACCTTATTTTGTACAGTAAACGTTTATGGGGAACTGTGTCAAATGCTTTTGCAAAATCCAGATACACCACGTCTACGGGCCTTCCTTTATCTAGATGGCAACTCACCTCCTCATAGAAGGTTAATAGATTGGTTTAGCAAGAACGATTCTTCATGAATCCATGCTGATTACTGCTAATGATATCGTTCTCTTTACTAAAACCTTGTATAGGGTCCCTTATCAACCCCTACAAGAGTTTACATAATATTGATGTTAGGCTAATTGGTCTGTAATTCCCAGGGATGTATTTTGGGCCCTTTTTAAATATTGGTGCTACATTGGGTTTTCTCCAATCAGTTGGTACCATTCCAGTCAGTAGACTGTCTGTAAAAATTAGGAACAACGGTCTGGCAATCACCTGACTGAGTTCCCTAAGTACCCTCGGATGCAAGCCATCTGGTCCCGGTGATTTATTAATGTTAAGTTTCTCAAGTCTAATTTTAATTCCGTCCTCTGTTAACCATGGAGGTGCTTCCTGTGTTGTGTCATGAGGATAAACACTGCAGTTTTGGTTACTGAAGCCCCCCGATTCACTCGTGAAGACTGAGGAGAAATCAATTCAATACCTTCGCCATCTCCCCATCCTTTGTAACCAGATGTCCTTCCTCATTCTTTACGGGGCCAATATGGTCTGTTCTCCCTTTTTTACTGTTTACATACTTAAAAAAATTTCTTGGGATTTTTTTTGCTCTCCTCCGCTATGTGTCTTTCGTGTTCTATCTTAGCTGTCCTAATTGCACCCTTACATTTCTTATTGCATTCTTTATAAAGTTTGAATGCTGAGGATGATCCCTCAACCTTGTATTTTTTGAAGGCCTTCTCCTTTGCTTTTATATGCATTTTTACATTGGAGTTAAGCCATCCAGGACTTTTGTTTGCTCTTTTAAATGTATTACCCAATGGGATGCATTGGCTAATGCCCTTATTTAATATGCTCTTAAAGCAAACCCATCTCTCCTCCATGTTCTTTGTTCCTAATATTTTATCCCAATTTATGCCTTTTAGCAAGGTTTGTCAGTGATGAGGGGATTATAGGACGAGTGTCCCCACCCCTCTATCACTCATTGACATCTTCCCAACACAAGAAGTCCTGCATTTCCTTATTTAGTCCATGATTTAGTCATGAATAACAGCGGGGCTGAGCTCCACCAGAGGTCAGAGAGTGAGGATGGGGGGGGGGCCCAAGATAAAGACTGGACCAATTCCTGAAGACCACCATCATTGGGTTATTGACTCCTCCCTCATTATCACTTTCTGTTTAAGGTTCCAAAGTTTGAGGATGTTATCTCATTATTATCAACATGTAAACGTCTGCTCCAATCAAATCATCAGATATAAAATGTCCAGCTGGTAAAAAATGGGTGTAAAAGAGGTAAGGACTATATAATGGTAATAAGGAGAGCCGGCAAAACTGTAATCCTTAAAGTGTCGTTTATTGGTACATCAGAGTGACAATAAAGCTGATGTGTTTCAGCAATCACCTTAGTCGTAGCTATGACTAAGGCTATTGCCGAAACGCGTCGGCTTTGTTTTATTGTCACTGTGATGTACCAATAAACGACACATCAAGGATTACAGTTTTGCTGGCTCTCCTTATTACTGTTGCATTGGAGTGTGTTGGGACACATCGAGCCTCGGCACCTGTGAGTGGACCTGGTGTATGGATTGAGTTGTCCCTGCAGAGAGCGCTGTTACCTTTCTTCTTTTCCATGAAGGACTATGTAATGTACAACTTATTATATAGGGTACAACAGTTAAAATTTTATAGTATCAGAATGATGTATAACATAGAGTATATAGTGCAGGGGTCAGGAGTATAAAATGTACACCATAGAGTATATAGTGTAAGGCAGCCCTCAAATTTTCCATTCGCCTAATTTGGGAGTGGAAAATGGTGGCTGGTGATCGTGGGCTGCCTCGGAGGAGGGGGGCGAGCACCACTGGCAGGGGTTGAATGGGAGCCATTGTCTTTGCCAGGGGAAGAGAGGAGAGTAAGTGTAGAGCTGGCCGATCATCAGAGAGCGAGGATTGCCCACTGTAACAGGTTTCATTTGAATATTTGGGTTCACGGCACCGCTCACCGTCACATACAGCCCCGCCTCCTCACCCAGCACCGCTCATGTCACACAGTCCCGCCTCCTCACACGGCGCATTTGACAGACAGAACATAGGTCCAATGCCGGGAGGCGCCGGGCAAGGAGGCGGGACTGTATGACGGTGAGCAGCACCGGGAACCCAGCAATTTAAATGAAAGCTGTTACAGTGGGCAATGCCCGCTCTCTGATGATCGGCAGCTCAACTCTTCCTCTGTACAGGTAAAACTGTATTGATGGGCACTGGTCTCGCTGTATTAAGGGGCAAAGGTGAGACTGTATTGAGGGGCACAGGTGAGGCTGTCCTGAGGGGCACAGGTGAGACTGTACTGAGGAGCACAGGTGAGGCTGTCCTGAGGGGCACTGATAAAGTTGTTGTTAATATTTATTTTTGTAACTTAATTCTGCATAAAACATTTAAGTGTCATTTCATGAGATATTTTATAAGGGTGTGTTTAGGAGCGGGGACTGGTTGGGTTGGGTGGAGCAACTGGTGGCGAGTAACCCTTAACCACTTCAATACTTAGGACGTCATATGACATCCTTGACATTGAGTGGGGATATCTGAATGATGCCTGACGTCCTTGACATTGAGTAGGGATATCTGAATGATGCCTGCAGCTACAAGCATCATTCAGATATCATTCTTTCCAGCCGGCGATATCATTCTTTCCAGTTGGCGATTCTGTGGACGATAAGAATGATCATAGAGGCAGTTCCACCGCTTGATCATTCTTATAGGCGACGGGAGGGGACGTCCCCCCTCCCGCTGCCAAATGGTGCTTCTCCGGGCACTCCCGTACCATCATGGGCCCA
Source organism: Aquarana catesbeiana (assembly GCF_042186555.1). Lineage (NCBI taxonomy): Eukaryota > Metazoa > Chordata > Amphibia > Anura > Ranidae > Aquarana > Aquarana catesbeiana. Next base: position 1,285,978 of record NW_027362664.1, on the reverse strand, counting down.
GGGAAAGAATCGGCCGGTGTAGGATGACGACGATAGAGATTTCCGGTGACCAAATGGTCACCAGTCATCTCTATGACCGTCGGAGGCCCGGGCGTGAAGTCACGCCCGGGTTCCCCGGAAGTAAACAAAGCCACGATCGCGGCTGTCAGCATGAGATCGGTGAATATTTTTTCTCGATCTCATGCTTTCCAGCCTGGAGGAGAGATGTGGGGTCTTATTGACCCCACATCTCTCCATAAAGAGGACCTGTCACAATAGATTCCTATTAGAAGGGATGTTTACATTCCTTCTAATAGGAATAAAAGTGATAAAAAAAATGTAAAAAAAGTGCAAAAAAAAAAAAAAAAAAAAGTAAGTAAAATAAAAAAAATTAAAATTAAAAAACGCCCCCTGTCCCCGGTAGCTCGTGTTCAGAAGTGAACGTACATGTAGCTCCCGCCCACATATGTAAACGCCGTTCAAACCACACACGTGAGGTATCGCCGCGTGTGTTAGAGCGTGTGCAACAATTCTAGCCCTAGACCTCCTCTGTAACTCTAAACTGGTAACCTGTAAACATTTTCAAAGCGTCGCCTATGGAGATTTTTAAGTACCGAAGTTTGGCACCATTCCATGAGTGTGCGCAATTTTAAAACGTGACATGTTAGGTATCTATTTACTCAGTGTAACATCATCTTTCACATTATACAAAAAATAATTGGGCTAACTTTAATGTTTTGTTATTTTTTAATCCATGAAACCGTTTTTTTTTTTTTTTAAAAAGGCATTTGAAAAATTACTGCGCAAATACCATGCAAGATAAAAATTTGCAATGACCGCCATTTTATTCCCTAGGGTGTCTGCTAAAAAAACATATATAATGTTTGGGAGTTCTGAGTAATTTTCTAGCAAAATAATGATGATTTTTACATGTAGGAGAGAAGTGCCAGAATAGGCCCGGTATTAAGGTGGTTAAGGCCTGGCTAGTAGCTCAGGACTTGAAATTGAGCCCTGGTGTAAGGGTCAGGACTCATAATATTGGTATTCAGTAATCAGTGGAAGATTAAATGTTTACATGAGACAAGTTGCAGAGATCGCACACCGCTGCCTCCCATCTCCTGAGACTGCACTCAGTGACTTGGGTCTGAGACTATACAGACATATCCCTCCACCCGGCACAGCCAGCAGATAACAGAACAAGTAATCCTGGGGGGATTGTTCTGTCAGAGATCTTGCCATATCCTGGTATGGGGCAGAAGACCCAAAACACATACCCCAGGTGCCTAGATCTAGTAACATCTATGGTGAAAATGAACATTTTTCTGACAGCTGAACCCCAGAATCTCCATAAATCCAGTCTAGATACATAAATTGTGTCTGCAGCACAGAGAAGGAAGATTATCCGAGAGGAATACAGGATGGGGAACACAGCTCAGGAAAGTGACCAGGGGATTATAGGCTGATATCACCCAGCCCCCAACCTACTCTAGACCAATCAGTGAGCAGTATGGGTGTGACCAGTTAGCCTAACATCAATAGTATGTAAACCTTTGGAGGGGATGATAAGGGACTATATACAAGATTTTAGTAATAAGAACGGTATCATTAGCAGTGATCAGCATGGATTCATGAAGAATCGTTCTTGCCAAACCAATCTATTAACCTTCTATGGGGAGGTGAGTTGCCATCTAGATAAAGGAAGGCCCGTAGACGTGGTGTATCTGGATTTTGCAAAAGCATTTGACACAGTTCCCCATAAACGTTTACTGTACAAAATAAGGTCCGTTGGCATGGACCATAGAGTGAGTACATGGATTGAAAACTGGCTACAAGGGCGTGTTCAGAGGGTGGTGATAAATGGGGAGTACTCAGAATGGTCAGGGGTGGGTAGTGGGGTTCCCCAGGGTTCTGTGCTGGGACCAATCCTATTTAATTTGTTCATAAACGATCTGGAGGATGGGATAAACAGTTCAATCTCTGTATTTGCAGACGATACTAAGCTAAGCAGGGCAATAACTTCTCCGCAGGATGTGGAAACCTTGCAAAAAGATCTGAACAAATTAATGGGGTGGGCGACTACATGGCAGATGAGGTTCAATGTAGAAAAATGTAAAATAATGCATTTGGGTGGCAAAAATATGAATGCAATCTATACACTGGGGGGAGAACCTCTGGGGGAATCTAGGATGGAAAAGTAGATGATAGGCTCAGCAATGGCATGCAATGCCAAGCTGCTGCTAACAAAGTAAACAGAATATTGGCATTAAAAAGGGGATCAACTCCAGAGATAAAACGATAATTCTCCCGCTCTACAAGACTCTGGTCCGGCCGCACCTAGAGTATGCTGTCCAGTTCTGGGCACCAGTCCTCAGGAAGGATGTACTGGAAATAGAGCGAGTACAAAGAAGGGCAACAAAGCTAATAAAGGGTCTGGAGGATCTTAGTTATGAGGAAAGGTTGCGAGTACTGAACTTATTCTCTCTGGAGAAGAGACGCTTGAGAGGGGATATGATTTCAATATACAAATACCGTACTGGTGATCCCACAATAGAAATAAAACTTTTTTGCAGAAGAGAGTTTAACAAGACTCGCGGCCACTCATTAAAATTAGAAGAAAAGAGGTTTAACCTTAAACTACGTAGAGGGTTCTTTACTGTAAGAGCGGCAAGGATGTGGAATTCCCTTCCCTTGGTCTCAGCGGGGAGCATTGATAGCTTCAAGAAACTATTAGATAAGCACCTGAATGACCACAACATACAGGGATATGTAATGTAATACTGACACATAATCACACACATAGGTTGGTCTTGATGGACTTGTGTCTTTTTTCAACCTCACCTACTATGTAACTATGTAACTATATGGGTGGAGGAATGTATTTAGTGTTAATGACCCACCTGTGCTGATCTCTGTAGGAGTGTCCTCCTCTATAAATGTCCCCGTTATTCCATCCTCCTCCATAGACTGCTGATCATCCCTCACATACCTCTCTTCTTCTTCTGATTTAACCTCAAATTCTATATCGATTGGATCTCCACTCTAAATCAAGAAAATGAGAGAGAATATCATCTGTAAGATATAAGCTTTAATATTGTGACATCACATATCAAATCCACACATTGTCTCTATAAGTGTGTTTTATATCCTCCGTCCCACCAACCTTGTAACAGTGAGGGATGGTGTGATCTTCCTGTGTAGAATCCCGGGAATACAGAGGACGGGGACATCTCTCTGGTGGGTTCCTGGTATTTGGTGGCTCCATATTATCCTTGTGTCCTTCTGAAAACTCCTCCATCACTCCATACTCCTCATCCTCCTCTTTATACTCTTCTTTAACATCAATATTATCATCCCTGAGGTTTCCACTCTGAATATATAATAAAACAATAATTGTAACAAACATGCTGTGTATAAATCAGAACTACCAATAATTGCCAATCATCTACCTGATGATGGTGAGGGATGGTGTGATCTTCCTGTGTGGAATCCCGGGAATACAGAGGACGGGGACATCTCTCTGGTGGGTTTCTGTAGCTGGATGACTCCACCATGGTGTCCTGGTACAGATCTTTGTGTTCTTTTAGAAACTCTGACTCTTCCATCACCCCATCCTCATCATCCTCCTTTTTTATCTCTTCTTTAACCTCAACTTTAGAATCTCTCAGGTTTCCACTCTGAATATATAATACAAATCACTGGTAACAATGCAGATAATGTACAGATCCTAATGATACTATCAGTGATTGTTCCTCATCTACCTGATGATGGTGAGGGATGGTGTGACCTTCTTGTGTGGAATCCCGGGAATACAGAGGACGGGGACATCTCTCTGGTGGGTTCCCATTACTGGATCCATCTGTAGGAAACACACACACTGACTGAATACATTGTTTCTATGTGTTTATCAGATGATGGGGGATCTAGGTGGACCTTCCGTACTGCTCTCTCCTTTACAATAAAGTCTCCTCTTACCCGGTGATGTGAGGGGCGGCTGATTGTCCATCATGATGTCCTTGTAGAGATCCTTGTGTCCTTCTAAATACTCCCACTCCTCCATGGAGAAATAGACAGTGACATCCTGACACCTTATAGGAACCTGACACACACAATGATACAGTCACCATCCAGACACATCCCTTGTCTGTTACTGGATAATGTCCAGGAATTCCCAGCACCGCTCACCTCTCCTCCATGATCTCTCTGGTGACTTCTAGAATCTTCTTTGTAATTCTCTATCCTATCAGGGAGGGAGGTGGAGGCAATGTGATGGTCATATAATCTCCAGACTTCACAAGAGGAAAATTCTAGATCTAAAAACAAAAAGTAAAATCAAATGATATTCCCAGAATCCTCCTCACCTCTCCATTTTATTAAAGCCCACCTAAGGCTGATGTAGAATTTACCCACACAGGACCCCAACACTCCGTAGGTTAAAAGCTTGTTGCAGTCTGTAGGGGTGTTGAAAATGATCGCTGCATCACGATTCTGCCCTTCCCGATTTGGCATCGATGCGGTATCCAGCGTAATCGACTATGCATGACGTCATTCCGGCTCCTCCCCCCGCACAGCAGTGTCTGCTACAAGCCACTGATCGGCTGGCTGAGCCTGGCGCCGTTCCCCATCAATAGGTGGTGTAGCCTCAGCATGCTGCCCCCACCCAGGCTCTCCCCCTCCTCAGGATTTATACCTGTGGACAGTGACCCCTCTCATCTCCCCGATGTGTGGGTGCAGAGCTCCATGGAGCTGTGAGACAGATCACTGTAGCTGTTATCACATCCGTGGGAGTGGCGGAACAATCAGGGTTGCCAAAGTCCCTGGAGATCCTGCACTGTGGGGGACAATGCAGTGTTTCCAGCCTCCTATTATACCTGTGACAGTTTGAGAAAACAGACTGATTTCTCCCGTCCGTACGACAGAAGAATCAGTGTGTACATTTAGGGGCCGGTGGCTGCAGCTGAGCAGATTGTCTCTGATACTCGTCTCACACAGCCCAGCGAAGTTTACTCCCAGCAATGGACAGAAGATTAGTGATGCATACAGCTGCCCCTCCTCCTCCTCTCGCCCCCATTCTCCCCGTGTCTGCCCGGTCCGACCACTCTCCTATTCCGATGTACATCTGTGAAGGAAAGAGAGAAGGGTGTGCACGGGAGATGTGAAGAATAGTCAGCAGCTACACATTCCAAGCTGTGTGAACTTCCAGCCTCGTCCCTCCAATGAGTGAGCTCTGCATTGTTCATTACACATTCATCACTGAACTGTCCCTTTCTCTCCCTATCTGTCTCCCTCCCCCGCTCTGTTCTTCCAAGATCCAGTTAGCAGCACTAAGAAACTGCAGCCCATATATTGTTCGCTTTTTTTTTTTTCGTTTGGTCATTACACTTCCCCATCTACACATTCCAGGTGGATGGGGGAATCCTCCGACAGTGGGCGAACAACCAGGGTTGCTGTCCTGGCACCGCTATTGACAGCGCTGGTCTCTGTCTCCATGGCAGCACACTAGAACCTAGTGCTGGCTACTTGGCGCATCATGTCTGCAGTCTCTGACCATCTCCTGTATCATGTCTGCAGTCTCTGACCATCTCCTGTATCATGTCTGCAGTCTGACCATCTCCTGTATCATGTCTGCAGTCTCTGACCATCTCTTGTATCATGTCCTCAGTCTCTGACCATCTCCTGTATCATGTCTGCAGTCTCTGACCATCTCTTGTATCATGTCTGCAGTCTCTGACCATCTCCTGTATCATGTCTGCAGTCTCTGACCATCTCCTGTATCATTTCCTCAGTCTCTGACCATCTCCTGTATCATGTCTGCAGTCTCTGGCCATCTCCTGTATCATGTCTGCAGTCTCTGACCATCTCCTGTACTATGTCTGCAGTCTCTGACCATCTCCTGTACCATGTCTGCAGTCTCTGACTATCTCCTGTACCATGTCTGCAGTCTCTGATCATCTCCTGTATCATGTCTGCAGTCTCTGACCATCTCCTGTATCATGTCTGCAGTCTCTGATCATCTCCTGTATCATGTCTGCAGTCTCTAACCATCTCCTGTACTATGTCTGCAGTCTCTGACCATCTCCTGTACTATGTCTGCAGTCTCTGACCATCTCCTGTACCATGTCTGCAGTCTCTGACCATCTCCTGTACCATGTCTGCAGTCTCTGACCATCTCCTGTATCATGTCTGCAGTCTCTGACCATCTCCTGTACCATGTCTGCAGTCTCTGACCATCTCCTGTATCATGTCCGCAGTCTCTGACCATCTCTTGTACCATGTCCGCAGTCTCTGACCATCTCTTGTACCATGTCTGTTGTCTTTTTTTAAGAATTGATGAAAAAAAATGGAGTACTCCTGAGTGCTTGAATTTTTTTTTTATGAAAACCGCGCGCAGTAATCTTGATGCAGCGTGATACATCGTGGATTTAAATCGAATCGTTGACATGATAATCATAATTGAATCGTTAGGCCAGTGAAGATGCGCACCTCTAGTATTCTGACATCAATGCTGGACCAACAGTTCCACTTTGCAAGTGAGGATGCCAAGAGTCCTCCCACATCCTAAGAGCATAAAAAAAAAAAGCCAGATGGAGCGACACTGGGAGGAGGAGCTGTAAGGTCAGTGTGATGTCATAGTACATATAGACTCTGGATGGAGGGACATTGGGAGGAGGAGCTAAGAGATCAGTCTGATGTCATAGGACATATAGACTCTGAATGGATTAAAATTTGGATGAGGGTATTTGAGGCTCCCATGCAAACAAATCATTGTTCCTGGGTGTGTCCTACCTCTCCTAAACTGAAGAGTGAACTTTGACCTTTACCATACAGAAATCTGTCAGGAATCTGTGAAAGTAAGCTCTCATGTGATCAGGTGATGTGCGGAGGAACGGAGTGTAAATAGCAGACAATTTTCTCCAGAGCTCCTAATGGTGGGGATGGATTTTGCTGAGTGCTGGTGCCAAGTTTCCACCCCCCAGGATCACTACAGGTGTGGAGAAAAGCTGTGTAAGAGGATATGGAGGAGAGATGAGGAGGAGATCCAGGAATCAGGATAAAGGTCAGGACAAGCAACAGACGAGCGCATCCAAGAGATGAAGCCGGGGTCACTACACAGAAAATCAATCCAAGGAAACAACAGGCAGGACGAGGAATAGCAAGAAGGAGCTCAGAGACAAATGAGAATATTGCTCAGCCAATGGGAGATTATCTCAGCATGACTTACATAATGAAGGAGATGAGGGGGAGGGGAGGAAGTCACTTATGGTGACCATAGAGACATGGAAATTCAGCTGGTTCAGCAGGGATCGGTCACATTCCCATCCATGTGTGGTCACTGCCGGATAAAAGTCACTCCATCAGCGGCTGCAGCCAATAGCTTCATCACTGATCTGTGTATTCTGAGAGCGGAGGAGCGCCCCCCATTGTCAGAATACAATAGTGCAGCGGGGAGGATTCCCCCATCCCCCTCCAATGTGTGGATGGGGGAATCACTTCAGTTTTTTCCTCTCATCCCGCTGGATGAACGATAAAACTGAACCATGTATGGCCAGCTTTGGAAGGAAGATATATTCATCATCAACTGATCCCCCTGAAGGGGTTAATCTAGGTTTCCACACTATATATGTGTGTATCATCATCTGCTGGAGATAAAAGACATCACAGTGACTATGGAGGAAGAGGACGGACATGACGGGGGGTTACTGGGTGTAAATAGAAAATAAGATCTTATTACCTCCTCTAATGCCACTTCCAGTAATGTCTGCTTTGTACTTCGTACCTCATGGATCGTCTTGTCTGCATCTGACATCACTTCCTGTGTGTGCCAACATCACTTCCTGTCTTCAATAGAGACTTCCTGTGTGTATCTGACATCACTTCCTGTCTTCCATAGAGATTTCCTGGGTAGAGGTGAGATCACCACCTTGTGGAGATCAGAGGAACTGCAGCCCAGAGAAACGTCTGGTAGTGTGAACACGGCCTTGTGCTGTGTGTGTATCAGGGACGTGCGGTGAGGTGAGTGGCTGGTGAGGGACTGGATAGTATCAGAGCCGGATACACACAGGTTACATACGCCGCAAGCGTTAGAACGTGAGCAATAATTCTAGCACTAGACCTCCTCTATAACTCTAAACATGTACCCTGTAAACATTTTTAAAGCGTAGCCTATGGAGATTTTTAAGTACTGAAGTTTGGCGCCATTCCACAAGTGTGCGCAATTTTAAAGCGTGACAAGTTAGGTATCTATTTACCCGGTGTAACATCATCTTTCATAGTATACAAAAAAATTGGGCAAACTTTAATGTTCTTTTGTTTTTGTCTTTTTATTCATGAAACAGTTTCTGTCCAAAAAAAAAATTTGTTTGAAAAATTGCTGCGCAAATACCGTGTGATATAAAAAGTTGCAATGACCGCCATTTTATTCCCTAGGGTGTCTGATAAAACAATATATATATATAATATTTGGGGGTTCTGAGTCATTTTCTAGCAAAAAAATGATGATTTTTACATGTAGGAGAGAAGTGTCAGAATTGGCCTGGGTGGGAAGGGGTTAATTACCATAAGTAATAGACAAATAATTATTATATATTATTTTTAAGGTAATTTACTATATTTTTAAAATCTGTACTCAAGCAGGTGGATTAACAGACAAATTACTAAAGTTTGAAGTTGTAACCTGTAATTTCACAGTAAATAGATAAATAATAAATGATTATCTTATAACATAATAATATATGATTTAGCTCGTACCTTTTCATCAGAGGATGATTCTCATTCTCCCTCTTAACTGTGAGAAAATCATAGGATTGTGGGTAAATCTTATATGCATAAACATGTTTTTCCTTCTAGATAAGAGGGCGGGGCTGGAAGGGAGTGTTTGTCTTTTAGACACGCCCCCTTCTATGACACTGCAGCATTTTTATTGGACAGCTTGGACCAATGCTACTTTACCATTGGTCCAAGACTCCAAGCTGTCCATTGAGCTCAGTGCCTCTGATAAGAAGTGAGGAGAGGCTCTGTGATCTCATCCTCTCAGAGTGTGCCGGCTTGTATTTAACCCCTTGCCTACCGGGCACTTACACCCCTTTCCTGCCCAGGCGCCATTTTTCATCTTTCAGCGCTGTGGAACTTTGAATGACAATTGCGCGGTCATGCTACACTGTAACCATGTGACTTTTTTTTATCATTTTCTTCACACAAATAGAGCTTTCTTTTGGTGGTATTTAATCACTGCTGGGTTTTTTATTTTTTACCAAAAAAGAGACCAACAATTTTGAGAAAACAATGTTTTTTACTTTTTTTTTCTGTCAGTAAATTTTGTAACTAAGTAAGTTTTCACTTTCACTGATGTGCGCTGATGAGGCAGCACTGATAGGCTGAACTGGTGGGCACTGATGAGGCAGTGTTTCGTTACATATGGCGACCCATCACATTTGGCTACCCGCTAGAGTACGTTTTAAAAGTGTTAAAAGTGACAAAAACACTTTTTTATTTTTTTTAAACACTTTTAAAAAAGTGTTAAAAGTGACAAAGGTTTTGTAAGTGTTGGATTGAATATGGCGGTGTCGTGCATGCGCACTCCAGTGGGTAGCCAAATGTGATGGGTTGCCATATGTGATGAAACAGCGGCACTTACGGGCACTGATTAAGTGGCACTGATGAGGAGGCACTAATATTCTGCACTGATAGGTGGCACTGATGAGTACTGATAGACGGCACTGATGGGCACTGTTAGGCGGCACTCATGGGCACTAATAGGCAGCACTGGTGGGCACTGATAGGCGGCACTGATGAGGAGGCACTAATATTCGGCACGGATAGGTGGCACTGATACGTGGCACTGATTAGCACTGATAGATGGCACTGATGGGCACTGTTAGGCAGCACTCATGGGCACTAATAGGCAGCACTGGTGGACACTGATAGGCGGCACTGATGGGCAACACTGATGGGCATTACTGATGGGCATTGATTGACAGCAGTGATGGGCATTGATGGGCAGCACTGATAGGCGGCACTGATTGCCAGCACTGACTAGCTTCGCTAATGGGCACTGATTGGTGGCACTTGTGGGCAGTGGTGGGCACTGATTGCTGCCACTGGTGGGCACTGATAGCTGGCATTGGTGGGCACTGATTTGTGACACTATTTTGCAAAATTTTAATCAGGGCACTGATGATCAGTGCCCTGATTACATTCCTAGATGTCCCCCTGTGAAGAGATGCCGCTGATCGGCTCTCCTCTCCTCACACTCTGTCAGTGTGAGGCGAGGAGCGCCGATTACTGGCACTTCCTTGTTTACATGTGACCGGCTGTGAAGTAAAGAATAATGTGGGTAAAAAATAATGAAAATATTTGCCAGTACACCATGGAATGGCGTAGATAGCGTCCAAACGTGTAATGTATTGCATGATCACAACACAAGGAGAGTGCAACGTTTCAGAGTCATGCAGGACCCCTTCGTCAGGCATGTGATAAATGTGAAAAAACAGTGGAAAATATATAAAGAAACATCAAACAATCAGAAAAAGAGAAAAGAAAAAAAACAAAAGACTCCTCCCACCCCCAGACTGGTATGACGTCATAAATCCCACCAAAAAGACACTAACAAATGCTTAAAAAAAGTTTTCATGAATGAAAGAAAAGCAAATGACAAAGGAGGGTACAGAGAAAAGTATTTTATCTGTATTTATTTACGCCGTTCCATGGTGTGCTGGCAAATATTTTCATTGTGACTTGAACCAGTATCCAGCTGGTTGTTGCTGCAGCACCCATATTCGTGAGCTCATCCAGGAATGTGTGCGATGGGAATATGAAGTATCACATGGATAAAGAGCCGCGGACGCAAGATCAGGGATTAGGGTTGCGCCGTGCCCTAGCAAAGCGACGCGGCCGCATCATATGACGTTGTCCCAGAACGAGAGCCGCACCACCTTGCCGTCATTTGACGGTGGGCGGGCGGAAAGCAGTTAAACTGGCCGCTCTGAATGTAGCTTCTGACAGGCTGAACAAGGAGCCCCGTATTTCCGGAACCATAGATGATAGGAGCCCCAAATTTTCCCCGTCGCCGAGCTACGACCCTCGAAGCTCGATTTTTTTTTTGTTTGTTTTTTTGTTTTTTTACCTTCATGGCGGGTGAGGCTCTTCCTCCCCTGACTGCACCTACCTGTAAAGATCCCCAGCCGAGAGTAAAGGGTGGAAATGGCTCCTGATCCCCAGATTTGGGCAATTATGTCACCAATATAAATAGAATAAAACCGGCGCTATGTGTAACAACTCAAATACCTACAAAAATAACTTATACCGGACTGCTGCTGTAACAAAGGTAAGTATTCCCTTTATCAACTAGAAGACCATTATGTGTCACAGCGCTGTCCTATTGTGTGTGCACATAAATCATCACAAATACACTAAAATATGTGGAGACATTCATATATAAAGTGCTAGGGGCTCAAATAATATTCTCTGCAGATCTACTGCTTCCACTTTACACCTACTTCATTCATCTTATGGTGTTTATCAATAAATGAAGTAAACTGATCCATGTGCAAATTCATATACAACATAAAGTGCTTTGTGCTCAAGATGCTGTTCTCTGCAGCTTCAACTTTGAACCTATTACTTTAATCTTATAATATTTGTTGCTATATAAAAAAAAGTAAAAGTCTTTGCAAATTCATGTAATCATATAATATTTTGTACTCAATTTAGTGTTCTCTGCAATACACTGCTTCCACTTCAATAAAAATCAGCACTAAGGGGGCGCCCTCACCATCCCGTGTGTAAGAGGTGGAAGAAGGCGTGGCTACACTACAGCTGGCACAGTTTGGAGCACCGAGAACTTTACACCTTATCAACTTTTCATTGATTGGTGGATTTGTTTTTAGAAAAATAAGTTAATTGAAGTAGATGCAAAGTGGAAGCAGTGGACTTGCAGAGAACACTATAGTACAAAATATTGTATGATTACATGAATTTGCACAGATTTTTAGTTTATTTAATATAGCAGCAAATATTATAACATTAATGAAGTAGGTGCAAAGTGGAAGCAGTGGATCTGCAGGGAACATCATCTTGAGCACAAAGCACTTTATGTTGTATATGAATTTGCACATGGATCAGTTTACTTCATTCATTGATAAACACCATAAGATGAATGAAGTAGGTGTAAAGTGGAAGCAGTAGATCTGCAGATAATATTATTTGAGCCCCTAGCACTTTATATATGAATGTCTCCACATATTTTAGTGTATTTGTGATGATTTATGTGCACACACAATAGGACAGCGCTGTGACACATAATGCTCTTCTAGTTGATAAAGGGAATACTTACCTTTGTTACAGCAGCAGTCCGGTATAAGTTATTTTTGTAGGTATTTGAGTTGTTACACATAGCGCGGGTTTTATTCTATTTATATTGGTGACATCATTGTCCAAATCTGGGGATCAGGAGCCATTTCCACCCTTTACTCTCGGCTGGGGTTCTTTGTATCCATATAACAGATGTTCTACATGACTAAAATCTGCAATCAATTTTACTGCAAAATCAAAGGGGCCAAAATGTCTCCCCCCCCGAGCAGTAATATATTTCTATCCCCCTTGGTGGGAGTGGAGATGACCCATCTATAAGGATATACAGTACATACACACACAGCACAAGGCCGTGTTCACACTACCAGACGTTTCTCTGGGCTGCAGTTCCTCTGAGCTCCACAAGGTGGTGATCTCACTTCTACCCAGAAAATCTCTATGGAAGACAGGAAGTGATGTTGACACACACAGGAAGTGATGTCAGATGCAGACAAGACGATCCATGAGGTACAAAGTACAAAGGAGACGTTGCTGGAAGTGGTAGCAGAGGAGGTAATAAGATCTTATTCTCTATTTACACCCAGTAACCCCCCGTCATGTCCGTCCTCTTCCTCCATAGTCACTGTGATGTCTTTTATCTCCAGCAGATGATGATACACACATATATAGTGTGGAAATGTGGATTAACCCCTTCAGGGGGATCAGTTGATGATGAATATATCTTCCTTCCAAAGCTGGCCATACATGGTTCAGTTTTATCGATCATCCAGCGGGATGAGAGGAAAAAACTGAAGTGATTCCCCCATCCACACATTGGAGGGGGATGGGAGAATCCTCCCCGTTGCACTATTGTATTCTGACAATGGGGGGCGCTCCTCCGCTCTCAGAATACACAGATCAGTGATGAAGCTATTGGCTGCAGCCGCTGATCGAGTGACTTTTATCCGGCAGTGACCACACATGGATGGAAATGTGACCGATCCCTGCTGAACCAGCTGAATTTCCATGTCTCTATGGTCACCATAAGTGACTTCCTCCCCTCCCCCTCATCTCCTTCATTATGTAAGTCATGCTGAAATCATCTCCCATTGGCTGAGCAATATTCTCATTGGTCTCTGAGCTCCTTCTTGCTATTCCTCGTCCTGCCTGTTGTTTCCTTGGATTGATTTTCTGTGTAGTGACCCCGGCTTCATCTCTTGGATGCGCTCGTCTGTTGCTTGTCCTGACCTTTATCCTGATTCCTGGATCTCCTCCTCATCTCTCCTCCATATCCTCTTACACAGCTTTTCTCCACACCTGCAGTGATCCTGGGGGGGGGAAACTTGGCACCAGCACTCAGCAAAATCCATCCCCACCATTAGGAGCTCTGGAGAAAATTGTCTGCTATTTACACTCTGTTCCTCCGCACGTCACCTGATCACATGAGAGCTTACTTTCACAGATTCCTGACAGATTTCTGTATGGTAAAGGTCAAAGTTCACTCTTCAGTTTAGGAGAGGAGGGACACAGCCAAGAGCAATGATTTGTTTGCATGGGAGCCTCAAATACCCTCATCCAAATTTTAATCCATTCAGAGTCTATATGTCCTATGACATCACACTGACCTCACAGCCCCTCCTCCCAATGTCCCTCCATCCAGAGTCTATATGTACTATGACATCACACTGACCTCACAGCTCCTCCTCCCAATGTCCCTCCATCTGGCTTTATTTTTATGCTCTTAGGATGTGGGAGGACTCTTGGCATCCTCACTTGCAAAGTGGAACTGTTGGTCCTGCATTGATGTCAGAATACTAGAGGTGCGCATCTTCACTGGCCTAACAATTCGATTATGATTATCATGTCAACGATTCGATTTAAATCCGCGATGTATCACGATGCATCAAGATTACTGCGTGCGGTTTTCATAAAAAAAATTCAAGCACTCAGGAGAACTCCTTTTTTTTTTTTTATCAATTCTTAAAAAAAGTACAACAGACATGATACAGGAGATGGTCAGAGACTGCAGACATAGTACAGGAGATGGTCAGAGACTGCAGACATAGTACAGGAGATGGTCAGAGACTGCAGACATGATACAAGAGATGGTCAGAGACTGCAGACATGATACAGGAGATGGTCAGAGACTGCAGACATGATACAGGAGATGGTCAGAGACTGCAGACATGGTACAGGAGATGGTCAGAGACTGCAGATGATACAGGAGATGGTCAGAGACTGCAGACATAATACAAGAGATGGTCAGAGACTGCAGATGATACAGGAGATGGTCAGAGACTGCAGACATAGTACAGGAGATGGTCAGAGACTGCAGACATAATACAGGAGATGGTCAGAGACTGCAGATGATACAGGAGATGGTCAGAGACTGCAGACATGATGCACCAAGTAGCCAGCACTAGGTTCTAATGCGCTGCTGCTGCCATGGAGACAGAGACCAGCGCTGTCAATAGCGGTGCCAGGACAGCAACCCTGGTTGTTCACCCACTGGTCCACTGTCGGAGGATTCCCCCATCCACCTGGAATGCGTAGATGGGGAAGTGTAATGACCAAACGAAAAAAAAACAGTGAACAATATATGGGCTGCATAAGTGGCTTAGTGCTAACTGGATCTTGGAAGAACAGAGCGGGGGAGGGAGATGGATAGGGAGAGAAAGGGACAGTTCAGTGATGAATGTGTAATGAACAATGCAGAGCTCACTCATTGGAGGGACGAGGCTGGAAGTTCACACAGCTTGGAATGTGTAGCTGCTGACTATTCTTCACATCTCCCGCGCCCCCCCCCCCTCCTCTCTCTCCTTCACAGATGTACGTCGGGATAGGAGCGTCGGCGGACCGGGCAGACACGGGGAGAATGGGGGCGAGAGGAGGGGGAGGGGCAGCTGTATGCATTGCTCATTTTCCGTCCGTTGCTGGGAGGAGAGTGAACTTCGCTGGGCTGTGTGAGACGAGTATCAGAGACAATCCGCTCAGCTGCAGCCACCGGCCCCTAAATGTACACACTGATTCTTCTGTCGTACGGACGGGAGAAATCAGTCTGTTTTCTCAAACTGTCACAGGTATAATAGGAGGCTGGAAACACTGCATTGTCCCCCACAGTGCAGGATCTCCAGGGACTTTGGCAACCCTGATTGTTCCGCCACTCCCACGGATGTGATAACAGCTACAGTGATCTGTCTCACAGCTCCATGGAGCTCTGCACCCACACATCGGGGAGATGAGAGGGGTCACTGTCCACAGGTATAAATCCTGAGGAGGGGGAGAGCCTGGGTGGGGGCAGCATGCTGAGGCTGCACCACCTATTGATGGGGAACGGCGCCAGGCTCAGCCAGCCGATAAGTGGCTTGTCATCACCAGCAGCACTGCTGTGCAGGGGGAGGGGGAGGAGCCGGAATGACGTCATGCATAGTCGATTACGCTGGCTACCGCATCGATGCCAAATCGGGAAGGGCAGAATCGTGATGCAGCGATCATTTTCAACACCCCTACAGACTGCAACAAGCTTTTAACCTACGGAGTGTGGGGGTCCTGTGTGGGTAAATTCTACATCAGCCTTAGGTGGGCTTTAGTAAAATGGAGAGATGAGGAGGATTCTGGGAATATCATTTGATTTTACTTTTTGTTTTTAGATCTAGAATTTTCCTCTTGTGAAGTCTGGAGATCATATGACCATCACATTGCCTCCACCTCCCTCCCTGATAAAATAGAGATATACAAAGAAGATTCTAGAAGTCACCAGAGAGATCATGGAGGAGAGGTGAGCGGTGCTGGGAATTCTGGGACATTATCCAGTAACAGACAAGGGATGTGTCTGGATGGTGACTGTATCATTGTGTGTGTCAGGTTCCTATAAGGTGTCAGGATGTCACTGTCTATTTCTCCATGGAGGAGTGGGAGTATTTAGAAGGACACAAGGATCTCTACAAGGACATCATGATGGACAATCAGCCGCCCCTCACATCACCGGGTAAGAGGAGACTTTATTGTAAAGGAGAGAGCAGTACGGAGGCTCCACCTAGATCCTCCATCATCTGATAAACACATAGAAACAATGTATTCAGTCAGTGTGTGTGTTTCCTACAGATGGATCCAGTAATGGGAACCCACCAGAGAGATGTCCCCGTCCTCTGTATTCCCGGGATTCCACACAGGAAGATCACACCATCCCTCACCATCATCAGGTAAATGAGGAACAATCACTGATAGTATCATTAGGATCTGTACATTATCTGCATTGTTACCAGTAATTTGTATTGTATATTCAGAGTGAAAACCTGAGAGAGTCTAAAATTGAGGTTAAAGAAGAGATAAAAGAGGAGGATGATGAGGATGAGGTGATAGAGGAGTTTCTAAAAGAACACAAAGATCTGTACCAGGACACCATGGTGGAATCATCCAGCTACAGAAAACCACTAGAGAGATGTCCCCGTCCTCTGTATTCCCGGGATTCCACACAGGAAGGTCACACCATCCCTCACCATCATCAGGTAGATGATTGACAATTATTGGTAGTTCTAAAATATATACACAGCATGTTTGTTACAATGAATGTTTTATTATATATTCAGAGTGGAAATCTCAGGGATGATAATATTGATGTTAAAGAAGAGTATAAAGAGGAGGATGAGGAGTATGGAGTGATGGAGGAGTTTTTAGGACACAAGGATATGATGGAGCCACCAAATACCAGGAGCCCACCAGAGAGATGTCCCCGTCCTCTGTATTCCCGGGATTCCACACAGGAAGGTCACATCATCCCTCACTGTTACAAGGTTGGTGGGACGGAGGATATAAAACACACTTATAGAAACAATGTGTAGATTTTTTATGTGATATCACAATAATAAATCTTATATCTTACAGATGATATTCTCTCTCATTTTCTTGATTTAGAGTGGAGATCCAATCGATATAGAATTTGAGGTTAAAGCAGAAGAAGAAGAGATGTATGTGAGGAATGCTCAACAGTCTATGGAGGAGGATGGAATAACGGGGACATTTATAGAGGAGGACACTCCTACAGAGATCAGCACAGGTGGGTCATTAATACTAAATACATTCCTCCACCCATACTGCTCACTGATTGGTCCAGAGTAGGGCAAGGACTGGGTGATAATCTTACTTCTCTGTGCTGCAGACACAATTTATGGATCTAGACTGCACTTATGGAAATTCTGGGGTTCAACTGGCAGCAAAAGGTTGATTTTCACCATAAATGTTGCTCTACCTAGGACGGGCATGTGCTTTGGGTTTTCTACCTTATGCCCAGGTATAGCTTGATCTCTGACAGAACAATTCTCCCAGGGTTACTTGTTCTGTTATTTGCTGTCTGTGCCGGGTGGAGGGATATGTCTGTATAGTCTCAGACCCAAGTCACTGAGTGCAGTCTCAGGAGATGGGAGGCAGCGGTGTGGGACCTCTGCAACTTGTCTCATGTAAACATTTAATCTTCCACTGATTACTGAATACCAATATTATGAGTCCTGACCCTTACACTGTATAATTTATATTGTACATTACATATTCCTGACCCCTGCACTATATACTCTGTTGTACATTACATACTCCTGACCCCTGCACTATATACTCTATGGTGTACATTACATCATTCTGATACTATATAGTCCTATCTGTTGTATCGTATACAATATGTTGTACATCAGTGGTCATCGACCCTGTACTCAGGGCCCACTAACAGGCCAGTTTTTATGTATTACCTTGGGGAGATGCAGACTAGAATACTGCAATCACTGAGCAGCAAATGATATCACCTGTGATGTATTTCAGTTATCTTGCAAACCTGGCCTGTTGGTGGGCCCTGAGGACAGGGTTGATGACCACTGTTGTACATTACATAGTGCTAACTTCTGCTTTCTCCCCTCTACCCACTGCTATATATACACATAATATGTATTCTCTTTTGTTGCACCCATTTCCTACCAGCTGGACATTTTATATCTGATGATTTGATTGGAGCACAGCAGGAACCAATCTGCTCATGTCTAGTAATAATCTTTTTACATCTATTTTAGTAGATGGACGGGAGATGAGGAAAACCTCAGAGGATTGTCTCACTTTGTCTCCAGACTGTAAAGTAGAAGATGAGGACATCACACAGTATAGTCCAGGAGAAAACCCGACTACCTCAAATGTCCATCCGGCACCACACAGTGTAGATGGACCATCGTATTCCTCTTATCCTGAGGAACCTCAGACTGTGAGGGACTGTGCCGTCCTTCCAACAGAGAAGAGCTTTTCCTGTACTGAGTGTGGGAAGTGTTTCCAATTTAAATCCTATCTTAATAGGCATAAAAGATCTCACACAGGGGAGAAGCCGTATTCCTGTCCTGAGTGTGTGAAATGTTTTTCAGAGAAGTCCAGTCTTTCCACACATCAGAGATCTCACACAGGGGAGAAGCCGCATTCCTGTCCTGAGTGCGGGAAATGTTTTTCACTGAAGTCCGATCTTAACACACATCAGAGATCTCACACGGGGGAGAAGCCGTATTTCTGTCCTGAGTGCGGGAAATGTTTTTCACAGAAGTCCCATCTTTCCAAACATCAGAGATCTCACACGGGGGAGAAGCCATTTTCCTGTCCTGAGTGCGGGAAATGTTTTTCACAGAAGTACCATCTTTACACACATCAGAGATCTCACACGGGGGAGAAGCCATTTTCCTGTCCTGAGTGCGGTAAATGTTTTTCACAGAAGTCAGATCTTAACACACATCAGAGATTTCACACGGGGGAGAAGCCGTATTCCTGTCCTGAGTGCAGGAAATGTTTTACAGTGAAGTCACATCTTGACACACATCAGAGATCTCACACGGGTCAGAAGCCGTTTTCCTGTCCTGAGTGTGGGAAATGTTTTTCACTGAAGTACAGTCTTGACATACATCAGAGATCTCACACAGGAGAGAAGCCATATTCCTGCCCTGAGTGCGGGAAATGTTTTTCAGTAAAGTCCAATCTTTACAAACATCAGAGATCTCACCCGGGGGAGAAGCCGTTTTCCTGTCCTGAGTGAGGGAATTGCTCCTCACTGAAGTCCTGTCTTCCTGTACATCAGGGATCCCACACAACCATCGAGGTGTATTAGTGCCTTGAGTGCAGGAAATATCTTCTATATGAATGTTGCTAGACATCACATCTATCATGTGTGGAAGAAGCACATTCAGTACAACAAAACAAATATTCTTGCGCACAAGTTTGTTAGCCTGACAGTTCAGAGTTCAGGATGGACAATAGCTTTTGGCCTTACTGCCCTCCAGGATAGGGATATCCTAGCAATCAAACAATGAAACAGAAAAGAGAGGGCGCACCGGCCTTGTGCATTATCCTTTAACAAATCTATTTAAAAAAAACCATAATAAAACTACTAGCAAAGGTGGATGAAAAATCACGTTTAAAGTAGTCTTTGACTTGTGAAGAAGAAGGTGGAACCTCTGAAACGCGTCAGCCAGCAGCGGTTTGCATGTCCTCTTCTTAGAGGCTCTGAAGAAGGTGGAACCTTCGAAACGCATCAGACAGCAGCGGTTTGCACGTCCTCTTCTTAGGATCTGGAGACTGCTATCAGTGGACAGACTGTCACAAGTCAAAGAATACTTTATTCGTGATTTTTCATCTACCTTTGTGAGTAGTTTTATTATGTTTTTATTTTTAAATAAATTTGTTAAAGGATAATGCACAAGGCCGGTGCGCCCTCTCTTTTCTGTTTCCTTGTGTGGAGGAAAGCACACCCTGATATACACCTCAGATATACTCCATGGCTGATCTTCATCATGTAATAAACAGTTCATAAGGAGATCAGAGATCACCAAAGACATGGATGAAGTGTTGTACTGTGTTGGCCATTGATAGCAGTAGAAAAATAAAAATGTCATTACCTTTCATTGGCTGAGTACATTTTGTGGTGTAGAGATTTAAAGATCTGTTTTTGAAAAAATGTTAAATTGTGACAAGGACTCACACAGCCATGATGAATTTTTGTGTTCTTTTTTATTTCATACAATGATTTCCAATGATCATTAGCTCCATCTAGTGGCAATAATACAGAACTGCAGATTCAATATCGCTTTGTAACCAATCATAAATATGTAATTTGGGTACAGTGTTGTATGACTAATTGTCATTGAAAATTTGAGAGCGCTGTAAGTTGGCCTGGTCAGGAGGGGGGGGGGAGTGCTTGGTTTTGAAGGGGTTTATATATTTTGGCCAGTCCCAAACGTATACAGCGCTAAAAAAAAATGAATGTGTCTCTCATAGTGCAAGTATATACAGTATATATATCAAATCAAATAATGCGAAGAATTAAATAAGTAAAGTCCAAAAAAGTATATGACTAAATATATGTTGTGCTGTGAAAAAGTTGTCTATAAATGTCTAAAGTTCATAGAAAGTCCAAACACAAATGGTGTCAGTGCTAAAAACGTCTTTATCCACCTATGTACAAGTGAGAAGAATTCTCTATTACCCAGCATACATGTTACATATGTAGCACCCTCCTAGACAAGAGTTGGGTTAGGTAAATGTAGTTCTTGGTTCACTGTAATCAGTGTAGTTGCATGTGATTAGTTAGGTCTGCTTTGTGTTTCTTTGGCTGCAGAGATGACTGTCTCCACTGGTCTGGCTGGAAA
Organism: Aquarana catesbeiana; assembly: GCF_042186555.1. Lineage (NCBI taxonomy): Eukaryota > Metazoa > Chordata > Amphibia > Anura > Ranidae > Aquarana > Aquarana catesbeiana. The sequence continues at coordinate 1,265,057 of NW_027362664.1, read as the reverse complement.
TATTCTGGAACATAGTGGGCTGGAAAAGTCAAATTAGCAGCTGAATGTTTCTGCAGCCTGGTTTGGTAATATGGTAATCCCAGATGATAGCTGGGAGTGTGTATAAATAGTATGAGACCTGGAACAAAAAAATGAGTGTCTTGTGGAACAAGTAGATGAAAAAAGTTGCTAGGAGGGAATCCCCACTGTATCACCACCACCGTTCCTAATAAGTGGCAGTAACTACCTCTCTTGATCAGTGGTAAGTACCTACTCCACACCCCAGGTGAAGTGTGTGCTTACCAGATAGATGCGACTGACAAAGCAGCCTTCACAGTGTTTAATAAAGATCTTTCAGTGATAGTCCGTTCCTCTTCTATCCGAAATCTGAAATAACGAAACTAAATTTCAGATGAAATTCCAACAGTTTTCGAATTCGATCAGTTTTCAAATTTTGAATAGTTTTCGAATTGGAATAATTTTCTAATCAAATTTGAATTTTCGAAGAGAGTAAAATAAAGGAATAGCATAGAATGGAAAAGATTAGAATAGATTATAAAAGAATAGAATATAATAGATTTAAAATAGAACAGAATAGCAAATAATAGAATAAAAAAAAATATAATTGAAAATAAAGGGATAGAATAGAAAATAAATCAATAGAATAGAAAAGAACAGAGTAAAACAGAACAAAATAGAATCGAAAAAGGGAAAACAGAATAGAATATAAGATAAAGGAATAGAATAGAATAAAAAATAGAAGAGACTAAAATAGAAAGAATATAGCTATCTTCTGAAATTCGAATTTCAAATAGAATACATTTTGAATTTGAATATAATAGAAAAGAATAGAAAAGAAAATCAAATAATAAAGTAGAATAGAATAGAATAAACAATAGAAAAGAATGGAATATAATAAAAAGAATATAACAATATACAGTAAGACCCCTTTCACACTGGGGCGGTGCGGGTGTTAGGTGTAAAGCGCCGCTAGTTTTAGCGGCACTGTTATAGCGGCGCTATTCGGTTAAAAGCACCCCGCTAGAGGCCGAAGTGTTGCGGCGCTTTGGTAGCACAGCCCATTCATTCCAATGGGCAGGGGCGGTGGAGGAGCAGTGTATACACCCCTCCCTCACCACCTCAAAGATGCTGCTTGCAGGACTTTTTTTTCCCGTCTTGCAAGCTCACGGCCCCAGTGTGAAAGCACTTGGGCTTTCACACTGGGGAGGTGCTTTACATTCACTATTTTTAGCGCTAAATTGCCCCAGTGTGACAGGGGTATAACTGTTTTCTGAAATTTGAATTTCGAATAGAATACATTTAACCACTTCCCGACCAGCCGCCACAGTTATACTGCGGCATGTTGGCTCCCCTGGGCGAGCAGTCGTAGCTGTATGTCGGCTCGCTTTCAGACCACTAGGGCACCCGCCATTGCTCCACACAGTGACAGAACAGAGATCTGTCAATGTAAACAGACAGATCTCTGTGCTGTCAGGGGAGAGGAGACTAATCTGTTGTTCATACTAAGTATGAACTACGATCTCTCTCCTCACCCAGGCAGTCCCATCCCCCACAATTAGAATCACTCCCTAGGACACACAGTTAACCCCTTGATCACCCCCTAGTGGTAACCCGTTCCCCGCCTGTGTCAGTTATACAGTAATCAGTGCATTTTTATAGCTCTGATTGTTGTATAAATGTCAATGGTCCCAAAAAAAAGTGTCCGATCTGTCTGCTGCAATGTCGCAGTCCCGATAAAAATTGCAGATCATCGTCATTGCTAGTAAAAAAAAAATAATAAAAATGCCATAAATATAGCCCCTATTTTGTAGACGCTATAACTTTTGCGTAAACCAATCAATATACGCTTATTGCAATTTTTTAGAATAGAATAGACTACGTAGTTCCAATCACTTTCCTCAGTAAATGTGGTGAAGCGTCACTTTGTATAGAATGCCCAAACAGGTGCAAGGAAAAAAGAAAAAACAGCATTTTTTCTTGCACATGATTGGTTGATGGAAATCAGCAGAGCTTTATCACATTCACTAAGCTCTGGGGAAAATGAATGCAGCTGCGCTTGAAACATGCACAGGCTATTTGCCTTTATTAAATCCACCCCTTCGTGTCCTCAGATTGCTGCTAAGAATTACTGGAGTATCCTACATTCTCCCAACTCCGATACAAGCTCAGGAGCTACATTATAGCATCAGAAAAGCATTCCCCTAGACTGATCATTGAACCAAAGGAGTGACTGTGTGCCTGTCTGCAGGGCAATTCATGGAAACACCTCAGGGGAACTCTATTACTGCTGGCTCCTGCGGGGGTAGCGCTACATGTAAATAAGTGTATCCCACCACCATTCACATGGACATACACTCACCCATCTCTATTACCAAATTTTCTTCAGTGTGGCAGACAGACATAGAGATATCCCACCAACTGGCTCAGCCCTGCCGCTGTCAGATCCTCCTTGGAGCTCGGATGTCTCAGGTGTTTCACATCCTGCAGAAGGTATTTGACCAAAAACATCCACACAGTGTGATACCATCAAACGGAACAAGTTCATAGGAAGATAGAGACACATAAAAATATAAAAACAAGTGTCAAACCAGATCAGACTGAAGTCCCGCTCTGCCTTGCAGCTCTCCGTTGCACTCTATCACACAGGACTTCGCTCTGTGTACCAGAGCTTCCCAGAGATTCCTGACTCCTTAGAAGATTCACACACGCTGTCTAGTTCCTGCTGGTGCATTTTGTCATCAAAGTGACTTCTTCTAGATGGTTTTTAAGGACCCCCTTATATTAGTAGTCCCTTACATTGGTGACCAATGGGAGAAGGACTCAATTATATTAGTGGTCCCTTACATTGCGCCAATGATAGACAGAACACCGGTCCAATGCCGGGACGTGTTCTGTCTGTCACAGGCACCGGGTCAGGAGGTGGGACTGTGTGTGACCGCAAGGGGAAGGCAATTCAAATGAAAGCTGTTACAGCCAGCAATACCCGCTCTGTGATGATCCGGCAGCCCTCTCTTTTCCTCTGTACAGGTCACACTGCAATGATGAGCTCAGGTCATCCTGCAATATTGGGCACTGGTGATGCTGCATTGGTGGGCACTGGTCACGCTGCAATGATTGGCACAGGTGAGGCTGCATTGGTGGGCACTCATCACACTGCAATGATGGGCTCAAGTGAGGCTGCATTGGTCACGCTGCAATGATGGGCACAGGTGAGGTTGCATTGGTGGGCACAGGTGAGGTTGCATTGGGGGGCACAGATCACGCTGCAATGATGGGCACAGGTGAGGCTCCATTGGTGGGCACTGGTCCCGTTGCAATGATGGGCACAGGTGAGGCTGCATTGTTGGGCACTGGTCACGCTGTAATTATGGGCACAGATGAGGCTGCATTGGTGGGCACTGGTCATCTTGTAATGATGGGCACAGGTGAGGCTGCATTTTTGGGCACTGGTCACGCTGCAATAATGTGCACAGGTGAGGCTGCATTGGTGGGCACTGGTCATGCTGCAATGCTGAGCACTAGTCATGCTGCAATGATGGTCACTGGTCACGCTGCAATGATTGGCACAGGTGAGGCTGCCTTAGTGGGAACTGGTCACACTGCAATGATGGGCACAGATGAGACTGCATTGGTGGGCACTGGTTATGCTGCAATGATGGGCACAGGTGAGGCTGCATTGGTGAGCACTGGTCACGCTGCAATGATGGGCACAGGTCATCCTGCAATTATGGGCACTGGTGAGGCTGCATTGGTGGGCACTGGTCACACTGTAATGATGGGCTCAGGTGAGGCTGCATTGGTGGGCATTGGTCACCCTGCAATGATGGGCACAGGTGAGGTTGCATTGATGGGCACTGGTCACACTGCAATAACAGGCACAAGTGAGGCTGCATCGGTGGGCACTGGTCCCGTTGCAATGCTGGGCACAGCTGAGGCTCCATTGGTGGGCACAGGTCATGCCACAATGATGGGCACAGGTGAGGCTGCATTGTTGGGCACTGGTCACGCTGTAATGATGGGCACAGGTGAGGCTGCATTGGTGGACACTGGTCACGCTGTAATGATGGGCACAGGTGAGGCTGCATTTTTGGGAACTGGTCACGCTGCGATGATGTGCACAGGTAAGGCTGCATTGGTGGGAACTGGTCATGCTGCAATGCTGAGCACTAGTCATGCTGAAATGATGGGCACAGGTGAGGCTGCATTGGTGGACACTGGTCATGCTGCAATGATGGGCACAGGTGAGACTGCCTTAGTGGGCACTGGTCACGCTGCAATGATGGGCACAGATGAGGCTGCATTGGGGGGCACTGGTCATGCTGCAATGATGGGCACAGTTGAGGCTGCATTGGTGGGCACTGGTCATGTTGCAATGGTGGGAACAGGTGAGGCTGCATTGGTGGGCACTGGTCACACTGTAATGATGGGCACAGGTGAGGCTACATTGGTGGGCACTGGTCATGCTGCAATGATGGGCACAGCTGAGGCTGCATTGGTGGGCACTGGTCACGCTGTAATGATGGGTACAAGTGAGTCTGCATTGGTGGGCACTGATCATGCTGCAATGATGGGCACAGGTAAGGCTGCATTTATGGGCACTGGTCACACTACAATGATGGGCACATGTGAAGCTGCATTGGTGGGCACTGGTCACGCTGCAATGATGGGCACAGGTGAGATTTCATTGGTGGGCACTGGTCACGCTACAATGATGGTCACAGGTTAGCCTGCATTGATGAGCACAGGTGAGGCTGCATTGGTGGGCACTGGTCACACTGTAATTATGGGCAAAAGTGAAGCTGCATTGGTGGGCACTGGTCACGCTGCAATGATGGGCACAGGTGAGGTTTCATTGGTAGGCACTGGTCATGCTGCAATGATGGGCACTGGTCACGATGCAATGATGGGCACAGGTGAGGCTGCATTGGTGGGCACTGGTCACGCTGCAATGGTGGGCACATGTGAGGCTGCATTGGTGGGCACTAGTCACGCTGCAATGATGGGCACAGGTGAGGCTGCATTGGTGGGCACTGGTCACGCTGCAATGGTGGGCACAGGTGAGGCTGCATTGATGGGCACTGGTCACACTGTAATGATGGGCACAGGTGAGGCTACATTGGTGGGCACTGGTCATGCTGCAAGGATGGGCACAGGTGAGGCTGCATTGGTGGGCACTGGTCATGCTGTAATGATGGGTACAAGTGAGTTTGCATTGGTGGGCACTGATCATGCTGCAATGATGGGCACAGGTAAGGCTGCATTTATGGGCACTGGTCACACTACAATGATGGGCACATGTGAAGCTGCATTGGTGGGCACTGTTCACGCTGCAATGATGGGCACAGGTGAGATTTCATTGGTGGGCACTGGTCACGCTACAATGATGGGCACAGGTCAGCCTGCATTGATGAGCACAGGTGAGGCTGCATTGGTGGGCACTGGTCACACTGTAATTATGGGCAAAAGTGAAGCTGCATTGGTGGGCACTGGTCACGCTGCAATTATGAGCACAGGTGAGGTTGCATTGGTGGGCACTGGTCACGCTGCAATGATGGGCACAGGTCAGGCTGCATTGATGAGCACAGGTGAGGTTGCATTGGTGGGCACTGGTCACACTGCAATGATGGTCACAGGTGAGGCTGCTTTGGTGGGCATTGGTCATGTCGCATTGATGGGCACAGGTGAGTCTGCATTGATGGGCACAGGTCAGGCTGCATTGATTGGCACTGGTCACGCTGCATTAATGGGCACAGGTGATGCTGCATTGATGGACACAGGTTAGGCTGCATTCATGGGCACTGGTGAGCCTGCATTGATGGGTGCTGATGAGGCTGTGCTGATGGGCTCTGATGAGGCTGTGCTGATGAGCACTGGGGAGGTTGCATTGATGAGCACTGTTGATGGGCACTGGTGAGGCTGCCCTGATAGGCACTGATAAAGAATGACCCCCTTAAATCAGTGATCAGTGTAGTGGTCCATTACATTGGTGACTAATGGGAAAAGGACCCCCTTATATCAGTGGGCAGTGTAGTGGTGGTCCCTTACATTGGTCACCAGTGAGTGAAGGATCCCCTTATATCAGTGGTCAGTGTAGTGGTCTTATGCATTGGCAAACAATGGGAGAAGGACCTCCTTATATCAGTGGTCAGTGTAGTGGTCCCTTACATTGGTGACTAATGGGAGAAGGATCCCCTTATATCAGTGATCAGTGCAGTGGTCCCTTACAGTGGTGACCAATGGGAGAAGGACCCCTTTATATCAGTGGTCAGTGGGTGAAGGACATTATTACATTGTGATTAGTGGGAAGACTAGCCCCCTTACAGATCATTGATGCTAGTTGTTAGTTTCCCAGTGGGCCGGGAGTTTCCCAGTGGGCCGATGGCTCAGTGGGCCGGTTTCAGTGACAGCCTGTCAAAGTAAAATTAAGAAAATTATTTTGACTACCTCTGCATTGGCATTCCTGGGGGGGTGGAGGGATCTGAGGGGGCCAAAGTATAGTGTGCCCCCCATGTATAACTCATTAATATAATGGATGAAAGGAATTATACACCTTGACAACCACCCTGGTTTATGCAGGCAGGCCACCGGGACCTTCGGATATGTGAGAGACCAAATGAGACACGGGAAACAAGCTTAAGTGTGTGTTCATAAGATCTCTGTCTTTATTGAATACAACAGTAGTATATATACCAGTAAAATACATGTCTAAGGGTTATTCAGACTTTACACTCAGTAATTTCTTATCAAGAGTTAGGCCGCTTGACTAGATAACAAGAAATAGCTGATGACTTGCTGACACAGATAATCACAGTATCTCATAGGGTGTGGTTCTATGCAAACTTTTAAGCTGATTATGGCAAAACTCACACACACAAAAAATTCACTTATACTTTTATGTAAAATGGAAGAGAATCTAAGATGGAGTCAGTTGTTTATAGATTCTATTACAATCCCCTCTTAATTCATGAACATGACTTACTTTCTCTCCATGGTAACATCATTAGCTTTCTTATCATAGTACATGCTAAGGTAGGCTTTATTAGCAGCAGCGGGGTCAGGGGTTCGAGTAGCTCTAGCAGTGATACACATTATAAGTTTGAAACATGCATATAAAAATAATAGAAAAAGCTAAATCATTATAATAGTCATAGCAATGTCTTTCAGCCATGAAAATATTCCTCCAAAACGAAATCCTTTGAAAGGATCCCAATTCTTTGCTATGTCTTGTGCTTCTATTTTTAATTTATCTACTTCTTTTCTGTGGTGTGAGATAATGTCATAATAATCAGGTATTTCTATACTGGTGTAGCGCTGGTATTTTTGCCTTCTAATGCAATATAATGCTAAACAATGGACAATGTTATAAATTAGTATTTGGCTCCCTCTACTGGTATACTTATGAATAGACTTGTTAATCTTTCATATAAAACCCACACAGGAAGTGACTTAATGTTTACTTTGTAAATGGACTTACCTACCCAGAATGCCCACTCACCTACCCATGAACACTGAGTGGCTGAACTGCATGCTGGGTAGGATATAAAAGGCTCATCGCAGCCATTTTCTTTCTCTTCTGGATGCGTGGCCTGCCTGTGAGGATATGTGAGGAGGTGGTCCAGAGAGCTGCGGCCTACATCGTGCGCAGCAGAACAACCAGCGACTCTGCCTTACACCTGTGTGCTGGAGAAACAGTGTGACTGGATCGGGAAGGATCCAGAGACACCTGACGGAGCCATTTGAAGGTCCCGGTCATCTTACGGTGCAGCGTGGCAGAGCTGACTGACGGCAGGACTGAGACCAGCAGAACGGAGGCATCCATTCATCCAGGCCTGGTGTGGTGAGAGGGCGGACGCCCAGTTCTTTAACGCACTTTACACACTTAGACTCATACCGCAGTGTTTGCTGAGACCTGAGTTCCGCAGAGGGGTCTCACTCAAACAGACTGAGTTTAAGCAGGCCTCAAGCCTATACTTCACTGAGAACTGACACTGTACGGTTCAGTGACAACTATACCGGAGGCAGTTATAAGTGTGCTTACACCGCAAGAACAGTTTCAATTATTATTCTACACTATTGCTTTGCTTGTTAAACCCTTGGATTACAATCACTGCAGTATAATAGCTAGCAGAAGACAGAAGATCAAATACTACATCTTTCATTGTAAGGCTTTGTGTTCAATCACAGTGACAAAGGACTGCATCATATAGCAGGAGGAGCTCATCAGCAATTATATTGTGCTGTGTTTATAACCTTGCATTACTGTGTTAGTACAGCGTGCTGGAAGTGGGAAGGTGCCCAGTGTAAAGGCATTGTTCACTCTGAGCACTAGTCCCACTTGGAGATGCACCTGCAGGGGATTATCCAAGAAATCTTTATATCCTAATAAGTTGTAAAGTTCAGCACATTGTCACATTATGTTTATGTAGCAGTTCAGCTATTGTAATTATTGTTCATACCAGACTCAGTAAAATTACATTCTGGTTAATTTCAATGTGTAGAAGTGTTGTTAATTCTTCTACAGGTGAAGCTACGCATACCCAGGAACTGGTAAAAGGTACACTATTGTGTATTGTGGGAGTGTCCTTAAGTGTTAAGCTTCACACCAACACTACACCACAGCTGTGTCAAGCGGGTTGAGCAAATTTATAGGGGGTAAAGATATCCCCTATAAATCAAATATCAGCAGCTCCTTCTGGGGTCAGTGCTACACTGGCATTATGTATCCAAGTACAACATTCATAGTCTTCAGTCATCTCACGTAAACCTGTAAGGGCTGCACTCATACTTTCTATGGCCATGTCATGAAGTTCTAGTTGTTTTCTGATTGCTCTTGTTTCAAAATTTAACTTAGTGATGTCATCTGAATTTTTATCCAGTATTTCATCTAGTATCTTAGAATAATTTATTAATTTCTTAATCATATCAATCCCCCATCCTGTCCATGAGGGAAACCAAGCCCATGCCATATCCTTTTCAAGAAACAATTCTCGCTTCATTCTATACTTAAGAGGCTATCTTGGATGCATACTGGCCTCAAGTAGATGATCTCCCTTATTGTTACCCATTACTCCCATAATCGGGACCAAAGAGGCCAAACAACACCATCCCTGGACATGGAGGGGGACCCAAGGATAGCATACCTTCCCACAACACACATAGACACTTTGTCCTAGTGCAAATGGTTTCTTAGCAATAAGCCCATAAGTGTACTTGTCCTGTGCTGTGAGTATGAATTGGTGTAGTATATCCCTTACATTAGCAGGGAGGGAAGAAAAATTAGAGAAGGTGTTGTTTAAATCGGGATCAGATATGTGGAGCAGTGAACAGGAGGAGTTTCCCTTAGGTTTACATGTGGAAATGTTAAATATTGACCTACTGCATGTAGAGGGGTTAGTCTGTGTCTCATTCCCTAAATTAAAACAGTCAGGGGAATGACTTCTACCCATTGTTGTAAAAGTAACGATGTTGCTTAGATATAAACCTGATATGTTGGTTAAAACAACGGGAGGAGTTCCATTTAAAAAAAAGGTGATATTTAAAGGTACAGCCATAAGGGGAATACAGGCTGTACTAGGATGCAGTTTACTACATATCCAACATTTCTCATACCCTGATTTCTGGGCATAATTATATTTGAATTTCAGTAGCAACATTTTGTCTGTAAAACTATCAGTTTTAACTCCTTCATTATCTGGTTGTGTATGTCTCTTGTGTCTGGTATGTGTATTTTCGATGGTATTATTGGGTGACCCACATATACCATTAAGGGCTCTCAAGTCCTCAGGATGACAAATACAATTAGTTATGATCCATGTAGGTAGGAATACTATCAGAGAGATCTGATAGGACCTCAAATGGAGAGTATCCTGTTTTCTTAGAGGTGTCATTTTTATTTCAGCCAAGACTGCTGGTAGGACTTTCTGCCACTTGTGTGCCTCCTGTTTCTTTTCTTATTTTATCTTTAATGGTTCTGTTCATTCTCTCAACAATACCTGAACTCTGCAGGTGGTAAGGTATATGAAATTTCCAATCAATTTTAAGTGCTTTCACTAAATCTTGGCACACTTTTGAAATAAAGGCAGGACCATTGTCAGAATTTATTTGGAGTGGGCATCCCCATCTAGGGATAATTTCCTGCATGAGGATTTTTACAACTGTTTGTGCATCTTCTGTTGTGGTTACAAATGCTTCTGTTCATCTTGAGAACATGTCTACTATCATAAGTAAATATTCCTGTAAATATTCCTGTCTTTTACCTAACTTAGACATATGGGTGAAGTCAATCTGTAAATGTGTAAAAGGTGTGGATGTATATGTAAGGTTTTCATGTTTTGCCTTGTGTGGATTTCTTGTTTCGGATGCATGTGATGCATCTGGCAACATATGATTTGACCAAAGAGGGAAGACCGGGGATAAAGAAATCATTGTCCAATAATTCTCATGTGACCTGCCAGCCTCTGTGCCCTACCCCATGATACTGAGAAATAAATAAAGGTGCACTAGCTACCGGTATACATGGTCTCCCCTCTTGACAGACAAGTCCAGTATCTGGGCTTTTCTGCACTCCTGCAATATTCCATTGTTTAATCTCAGTTTCTGTAGCATATGTCTGAAGATCTGACAAGGTTTAGTCTAACAGGGGCATTTCAGGTGCAAGTGATGGCATTTGTATGGTAGCTTCTTGTTTAGAAGCTGCTTCCTTTGCTGCTTTATCAGCTAAGGCATTTCCTTTTGAAACATCATCTTGGTTTGTGGTATGTGCCTTGCAGTGGAGGATAGCTATAGAGCGAAGCAATTTAATCACTTTCAAAAGGCTGGACACTAATTTTGAATGTGAAATTGATTTGCCATCTGCTGCTATGTACCCTTTTTTTAACCAGATAATACCAAAATCGTGGACTACATTGAATGCGTATTTAGAATCAATATAAATGTTCACATCTTGTCCTTCAAAGAGCTGGCATGCTTATAAGGGCAATCAGTTCTGCAGCCTTTGCTAAATGGAAATGGGACTGGGTTTGCTTTGAGCACTACATCAGGCAACTGGACTACACCATATCCTGCATATGTGTTGGCATTTGGTCTGGAACAAGAACCATCAACAAAAACATTTTTTGCCCCAGGGATTGCAGTGGAAGACATTTCTGCACGTGGAGATGTGTCCTGGTGGATTATTTCAATGCATTCGTGTGGAGGAACTATCTCATCTTCTTCTACTTTTAGACCTAGTAATGCATTTAGGATTGGGCTGGGCCTGAAGTGGGTGAAGCATATTTTATTTTGAGATTTGGATTTGAGAGTAGAATAACCTTGTATCCACTCAAACTTTGGACTGACATATGATGGGTATGAATATTTTTTAACATAATGGATACATTATGAGTAGTATGTAAGGTGGTTGGATGTCCTAGAGTAAAAGAAGTAGCCATTTCTACTACCATAGCACAGCATGCCAAAGCTCTGAGACAGCCGGCATGCTCTGTACCGACACTGGCACTCTTGAAAAAAATACAATAGGGTGGAGTTTTCCACCGTGTTCCTGCGCCAGGACACCCGCCATTGATTTACAATTGTCCCTGGCAAACAAGTGAAACATCTTGCCATAATTGGGCAATTCGAGGCCAGGGGCCATTACCATTGCTGTCTTAAGGTACACAAATGCATCACACATTTCATCTGTCCATTTTACACAATCTGGCATATAAAAATAAGTGTGGCGCTAAAAAGTGTCCTTTATTGGGCGAAGCCAAACAGAATGGTGTCTGGAGGGCAATATGCACAACAAAGAATTTTAATGAAAATAGGTCCTATAGGAACTGTTAGTTGACACTAACAGAAACAAGTAAATAGTCCGAACCGCAAGGTATATGGATAGGATATATAGGTGAATCATATATAAAATATTGTGGCTCCTGAGGTGAACCAGTAGACAAAACAATACATGTGCATATATTCAAAAAACAATATAAGAAGAACCACAAATGTTAAGGGGGAGTGGTTAAATACATAAGAACCAAAAAAAAAGTGAGGGTTTTGCACGTCAATAAAGTGTTTGGCACACAAAAAATTACTTATGTGAAAAGAAAAAACTATAATATAACAGAAAGTCCATCCAAAACTCATATGTAAATAAAACTAATGACTCAAAATCCAAATAATATAATAAAAGACGATCAACGGCCGCCAAGGTCTGTGATGGGGGACCAATGGATCAAAGGATGGCATCCACGAGATACGGTTATGAACATCTGTGTGTGAGGTGTAGGCATATATACCCTTACCGGAGATGATGGACTCCCAGTCAACGGCTTGGGAGTCAGACGGGCTTGTGTTGGAGCAGGAGGGGGTAGCTCCTGGTTCCCAGCAGCTGGAGATGATGGAGGAATGGCAACACTCACCAACTCGATCACTCTGATCTCACCGACCTATCACATCCAAGATGTCAGTGGTAGGTACTTGTTGTAGATCCAGCTTCATAGGCAGGATGTCAATCCTCAAAGTTAAAGGGAAAAAACAAAGGCTTCCCCATAATGTAAATTGGCTAAGAACCAGCTTTTATTAAAACAAAGTAATAAAAACACTCTGGCTCTTCAAAAAAACGAACAAAGAAAATAGCGCTAAAATTCAAATGGTGGCAAGACAGGCATAACAAACCCTACGCGTTTCGTCCTATGGGACTTCGACTGGGGTATATGCCCGTCTGCCACTTGTGCCTGTATATATATGTAAACTGGTAATAATCAAAAGATAACAGCTGTTCGCGCCGTGTATACCGTCATTTCTGGATTGCGGGAAAATGGCGTCCGCATCCATCATGATCCAATCACAGTGGTGCTAAAATCGGCCTGTAACCAAGCCTCATTATGGAAAACCCAATCATAATGATACCGGATGATGTGTCACCAAGAAAACTTACAATGGGAAAGTCACCTGATATCTGACACAATCTGGCATGTCTGAGCCTGTGGCTTGCCTCAAGACGTTATCATAGAAAGAGCAGTCAGGTATCCATTGGCGGCAGTAACCAATCATACCAAGAAAAGAGAACGTATCTTTCTTTGTCAGTGGGCGGGGCAGACCCACAAGAGCTGCAGCTCTCTTGTGACTAACTCTTTTTTCTCCTTTTGTGAGGGTAAAACCAAGGTATTCAACAGTCTCTACACCATTCCAATTTCTTTTTAGAGACTTTGTGACCATTTTCTGCTAACCAGTACAATAAATCTTTACCATCCTCTCTGCTGGCAACCTGGCTCGGACTGCATGACAACAAATCATCAACATACTGTAATAGGACTGAACCATTGTGGGGAGTCCAGGACCACAGAGTTGCCTGGAGTAGAACTGAATAGACTACAGGGGAGTCTACATACCCTTGGAGCATTCTGCACCAGGTCATCTAGTGATTTATAAAACAAAATGCAAGAATAGGCTGTGTCTCTTCATCCACCGGGACGCTAAAAATGCATTTGCTACATCAATTACTGTGAAATACTCTGCATCGGATCATATGGAAGTCAGGAGTGATGACACATCAGGTACTATAGGTCAGGGGTCTTCAAACTATGGCCCTCCAGTTGTTCAGGAACTAGAATTCCCATCATGCCTAGTCATGTCTGTGAATGTCAGAGTTTTACAATGCCTCATGGGATGTGTAGTTCTGCAACAGCTGGAGGGCCGTAGTTTGAGGATCCCTGCTATAGGTGCTACGGGCACTACAAGATTATTTATGGCCCTAAGGTCTTGAACAAACCTATAACTGCCATCCGGCTTTTTTGATTTGATTTATAGGAGTGTTGTAAGGTGAAATTGTCTCTTTTAAAATTCCTTGTTTAAGGAAATGTTCCACCATGGGAGCAATTCCATCCTCCTTTTCTTTTGACAAAGGGTATTGTTTGTGGTATATAGGTATATAGGTTCTGCCCAAGGTTTGAGGGTGGCTTTGTATGGGGTACAAGAGATAAGACTTACATTCAGAGGTCCATCTGACTAGGACCCTTGTAAGTCCCTTGAAAATTCCTCTTCTGGTACTTCGACAGTTAAAGCTAGAATAGGTACTATGGGGACCTTTTTAGAATATACAGTTAGACCGCCACTTGGAGACATTACTATTTTCATGTCCAGCTTCCCCAACAAATCTCTTCCCAGGAGATTTACAGGACAATTTGGTATGATCCTAAAACTGTGATGGATTATTACGGACCCATGTTCATCATCTACAATCAAGGGGGAGGGGTTTTGTAGGTCTTGGTGAGTATCCCATTAATTCCCATTGATTGAAGGCTCAGCATTTGCGGTCTCACCTCTATAATAATCTTGGCTTAAAGTACTCCGAGTCGCCCTGGTGTCAAGGAGAAATGGTATCAGTAACCCATTTATATGTAGGGTCACTAGAGGTTGGTCATCAAAGGCGTGAGACACAAGAGGAAATGCTGGGATACCACTTTCTGGGCAGCTTCATTGTTGTTTTGGTTGGGTCCACTGGATTAGAAACCTTGGACCAGGAGCTGGTTGACTCTGGGATCTTTGAGGACCAGGATTGGTATTATTCAAGGGCTGATGATTATTTTGTTCATAGATCTCATAAGGACATTGATTCCTCCAGTGACCTTCAGCTCCACAATTGAATTGAAGCACCCGGTTCTGGAGGGAGGGGGGCTCGGGAAAAACTTCTCCCTCGTCCTCTCCCTCTTCCTCTACCTCCCATTCCCATAATTATCCTGAGGTCTCGTATCCTGTTGAGGTGGACCTCCTTAAAGAAGACACCTAAAATTTTATCTTTCGGTATATCAAGGCAACCTGCTGTGTCCTTTTCAGTCAGTGCTTTCTGAAAGTCCTCCATTGATTTTGTGGGCCAATCAGAAATCATCTGCTTTACCATTAAGCCATGTGGTGGTTTAAGGTTGCTAATGAAAGTGTGGATCATTAAGCTGTGCATATTTGCCAATGTGGATAATCCAGCTTCCTGTGTCCATACACCTACAAACCTTTTCCAGAATTCTAATACACTTTCTCCAGATTTCTTTTTACATGCTATGGCAGTGGGGAGAGAGGTCCTATTTTTAAAAGCTTTTTTTAATTCTCCTCCAATTGGTCCCACATTGTGGTTCTGCCCCTGTCTGTATTTAGACTATACTGATCTGCATGAACATTATTGGCTTCTATCATCGAAATACTGCAAACCTTTGTCCAATTAAAGGCAGATGTATTCCCAATCACCTCAATCGCATATCTTCCTGTGTATAATTTCTACCATTACAACCCTTTTTTAAAGTGGAGGTTCACACAAAAATTGAACCTCCGCTTTTCGGAACCCTCCCCCCCTCCGGTGTCACATTTGGCACCTTTCAGGGGGGAGGGGGGTGCAGATACCTGTCTAAGACAGGTATTTGCACCCACTTCCGGCATAGACTCCCACGGGAGTCTACGCCTCTTCCCGTCCCCACCGCGCTGTCTGCTGGGACACACACGGATCCCAGAGACAGCGGGGACCAGTTAGGAAGCGCAGCGCGACTCGCGCATGCGCAGTAGGGAACCGGGAAGTGAAACCGCATCGCTTCACTTCCTGATTCCCTTACAGGGAATTGGCGGCGGCAGCACCCGAGGACCGATTCGGTCTCGGGTGCCAACATCACTGGACCCTGGGACAGGTGAGTGTCCTTATTTTAAAAGTCAGCAGCTGCAGTATTTGTAGCTGCTGACTTTTAATTTTTTTTTTTTTTCGCGGGACTCCCTCTTTAAGTAACTCAGTGTAGCGGATGATGATTGACTGGGTTTAGGACAGTGTTTAATTATGTTATTTATATCTTCAATGTCAATTACCTATTTAATGTAATTTCCTATAGTCATAAAAGGAGCCCGCATGCTGACACCCTGTACATCTGCATCCATCCCATATATCTTTCCACTCTTTGTTCTGTTTGGGCTTAAACAATTTACAAGAGCACCTCCAATAGCTTTTGTCATTCCTATCATGTCAAGATCATCTTCCTTTTCTACTATAACAGCAGGGGGGGAATTGGGTAGTTGATGTGTGGCCCCCTGTTGCTCCCTCTGAGGCACTATCACTATCCTCAGAATCTTGTGATGCTTGTCTTTATGAGGTGGCGGGTGCCTGTGTGGTTTGTACTGCTGGCTGTTGTGTCTGTGGAGGTGCTTGTTGTTGTGGCGGAGCCTGTGGGGCACCTGGTGGAGGGGGTCTTTGGTGGGTGGCATGATATCCAGCAAGAAGATCTATCTTGTCCTTGCTGAGGCTAGGATAAATCTGACTGGTGTAGGGTGGTGGGGAAACATGAGAGAAAGGCAAAGGTGTTTATGTTTAAGGTCATACTCTTCCTTACTTAAACAATTCTTTGCTTTCTTCTGTTTCTTATTATCCCTCTGAAACCAGTATGGGGCATACTTAAGTCAATTTTCACCTCCCTCTTTCATATATTTCATATCCCATTGAGGGTCTCCTGAAAACCATGGGAAAGCCTTCTTGTCACCAAGACATAAACCTTTCACCATATTCATATGAAATTCATCATTATCTCCATCTCGGGGAAAGGGATCACTGCTATGCATAGTTTCAGTCCACCCTGCTAAATTTGACTCCCAAGGATTTATAAATTCGTAATCTGTACCACAAAATCTAGCCACATAGTCTTTACAATTTTCCCTGGGGTACAGAGGAGGCGGAGCCTCCTTACCATGCTCTTGATCCATATTACAGTGAATGAGAGGCTGTCTTACCTTACAGCTTCTTCCACACAAATTATTTTATACTTCTATGCGATAGAAAGACAAAGGTTTGGGTCATGGTGGTGGTTACTTCATTAGCTTTCTCTCCTTCCCAAAAGGAGTTACAGTACTGTTTTGTCTAATATTAATGAATTATCTCTCTAGGACCCTCAGGTCTCCCAAAGACCGTTCACACTTTAAGGGGTGGTCCGTCTCCTTTCTATATAAATTTTAAGGGACTAAAGCTTTATCAGAGCCGAGGCAAGAAAATAATTTGTCAAATGAGACAAAAGTTTACTTACCACGGATAATTGCTTTATCTCAGACGAGCCCCCATTTGAAAGGGATTATACACCTTGACGACCACCCTGGTTATGCAGGCAGACCCCCGGGACCCTCAGATCCATGAGACACAGGAAACAGGCTTAAGTGTTTTCATAAGGTGTCTAATTTTATTGAGTACAACACTAGCTTATATACAGTAAAACAAAGAAGGGAGGGGCTGCATTTTAATATATATGTGTCTAAAGGTTATACAAACTTACACTCAGTACTTTCTTATCATGAGTTAGACTGTTGACTAGATAACAAGAAATAGGCTGATGACTTGCTGACACAGGATGCTGCTCCGGAAATCGGCTTAACCACAGTAACTCATAGGGTGTGGTTCTATGTAAACTGTTAGTTAAGCTGTTTATGGCAAAACTCATACATACAAAAGTTAATTTCTACATTATGTAAAATGGAGAGGAATCTAAAATGGAGTCACAGTTGTTTATACATTCTCTTACACTGGGGGATTATACTGGAGGACAGACTGACCTGAGGGGATTATACTAGAGGACAGACTGACTTGGAGGATATACTGGGAAACATATTGACCGGGGGGGAATTATACTGGGGCAGACTGACCTTGGCGATATACTGGGGGACAGATTGGCCTGGATGGCCTAGGGATGAGCCGAACACCCCCCAGTTCGGTTCGCAGCAGAACTTGCGAACAGGCAAAAAATTTGTTTGAACACGCGAACACCGTTAAAGTCTATGGGACACGAACATGAATAATCAAAAGTGCTTATTTTAAAGGCTTATATGGAAGTTATTGTCAAAAAAAGTGTTTGGGGGCCTGGGTCCTGCCCCAGGGGACATGTATCAATGCAAAAAGAATTTTTAAAAACGGCCGTTTTTTCGGGAGCAGTGATTTTAATAATGCTTAAAGTGAAACAATAAAAGTGTAATATTCCTTTAAATTTCGTGTCTATAGTATGCCTGTAAAGGGGCGCATGTTTCCCGTGTTTAGAACAGTCTGACAGCAAAATGACATTTCAAAGGAAAAAAAGTCTTTTAAAACTACTCGGTCCGACAATACACATAAAAGTTCATTGATAAAAACTGCATGTGATTTCCCCACGGGGAAACCGACCCAAAATTTTTAAAAAAATGCGTGGGGGTCCCCCTAAATTCCATACCAATCCCTTCAGGTTTGGTATGGATATTAAGGGGAACCTTGCACCAACATTTTTTTTTAAATGGCGTGGGGTCCCCCTAAATTCCTTACCAGACCCTTCAGGTCTGGTATGAGGGATGAGGCCCTTCTCCCCATCAACATGGGGACAAGATGGTTTCTAAGTTGCTTATGAAAATATGAAATATTTTGGCCTTCTAGATTAATTCTTTTAACCTCCATAGTTCTGAAGGCACTAATACACCTCGAGGGTTGTGTAGGATCCCTAATGTACAGGAAGACAGGACTTCAGTGAGGAACAATTCCCTCACTCAGGACAGGAAAGTGGCTTCTCCCCTGTGTGAGATCTCTGATGTTTATAAAGATAAGACTTCTGTGAAAAACATTTCCCGCACTGAAGACAGGAATACGGCTTTTCCCCCATGTGAGATCTCTGATGTGTGTGAAGATTGGACTTCTGTGAAAAACATTTCCCGCACTTAGGACAAGAATATGGCTTCTCTCCTGTGTGAGATCTCTGATGTGTGATAAGATGGGACTGCACTGAAAAACATTTCCCGCACTCAGGACAGGAATACGGCTTCTCCCCTGTGTGAGATCTCTGATGTGTGAAAAGATGGGACTTCATTGAAAAACATTTCCTGCACTCAGGACAGGAATACGGCTTCTCCCCTGTGTGAGATCTATGATGTCTGTAAAGACGGGACTTCTCTGAAAAACATTTCCCGCACTCAGGACAGGAATACGGCTTCTCCCCTGTGTGAGATCTCTTATGTATGTAAAGACTGGACTTCTGTGAAAAACATTTCCCACACTCAGGACAGGAATACGGCTTCTCTCCTGTGTGAGATCTCTTATGTGTGTAAAGACTGGACCTCTGTGAAAAACATTTCTCGCACTCAGGACAGGAATACGGCTTCTCCCCTGTGTGAGATCTCTGATGTGTGTAAAGATGGAACTTTTGTGAAAAACATTTCTTGCACTCAGGACAGGAATATGGCTTCTCTCCTGTATGAGATCTTATATGCACATTAAGTTTGTATTTAGAAGGGAAACACTTCCCGCACTCAGTACAGGAAAAGCTCTTCTCTGTTGGAAGGGCAGCACCGTCCTTCACAGTCTGAGGTTCCTCAGGACAAGAGGAATACGATGGTCCATCTACACTGTGTGGTGCTGGATGGTGTGTGATGTCCTCATCTTCTACTTTACAGTCTGGAGACAAAGTGAGACAATCCTCTGAGGTTTTCCTCATCTTCCGTCCATCTACTAAAATAGAAATAAAAAGATTATTACTAGACATGAGCAGATGGTTCCCCTAAACCAGGACTTCGCCCACATCAGGCAGATTTGTCTCTGAGGATCTTATAATTCCCCCCTCAAGGTAACTAGCAAATGGGTCCTCTGCAGGGCGGCAACTAATGATTATTTTCAGAATTGATTAGTTGGCTGATTATTGTTTCGATTAAATGGATAAAGACCTCAAAAAAAGGTTGGTGTATAATTTAGTTAATATTCTTGAATATCTATATACAGTGGTAAATATAAATATCCAGATATATAGTTGGATATTTAATCCACTCTGAGAATAACAGACAGATGTATTATTAGAGGGAGAATCTGCTACATCAGTGGTCATCAATCCTGTCCTCAGGGCCCACTAACAGGCCAGGTTTTATGTATTACCTTGGGGAGATGCAGACTAGAATACTGCAATCACTGAGCAGAAAATGATATCATCTGTGATGTATTTCAGTTATCTTGCAAACCTGGCCTGTTATTGGGCCCTGAGGACAGGGTTAATGACCAATGTGCTACATATCAGAATCAGAGATCAACATTATTAAAATGTAAAAAAGATGTAAAATGCTGTTTTGCAGATGATCAGACAGGAGTGTAATATAATATGATGGATGACAGACTCCCTTGTCATAGACAGGTAGGTGGGTACAAGCTCCCTGCACCTGATGTCACTTATGCTGGCCGTACACAAACTCATTTTTCTTTCAAAAAAACATTCATCCAATTTTCTAACCATTAATGGGGTCAAATCGGCGTTCATTTTCCACCACAGTGACGGGAAAATACGAAGGAGCAGAACAGAACTTTTCTCCATCTAATTTTCAAATAGTTTATGTGGTTTTTGCTCAGAAGTTACATTCATTTTATAATTGAATGTTAAAAGCAAGTGGAATTTTCGAACTACACTCGTCCATTCAGCGAATGTACAAATCATTTTCGTACAAATATTCTCGTCCAAAAATCGATCCATGTATGGCCAGCATAGGACATTTAGTAGCAGCAGCATGAGTTTTTTTTAGTCATCTGTTATGATGGGGTTACAAAAACAGGATTATTCCTGTTAACACTCTTTTCCAGGAGTCTTCCAGGACGGCTTACAGAGAAAGAGGCTCCTCCCACCTAGTACAGGAAACACATGATCCACATTATAAAGGACCGCCCATAGGCCATGGCCCCTCAGTATTAACAGATAACTGAAGACACAGATAAAATAATAAACACTTCCATTGGTGCAACCACCTTAGTATTACATAATTATTCCTATGAAACAAGGGGTGGAGGACGGGCTCCATCCTGGAAGATTCCTGGAAAAGAACGTTAACAGGTAATGACCTGTTTTTTTCCCATTCATCTTCCAGGACGGCTTACAGAAAGGACCAAATAGAACTACCTGGTCAGGGCGGGACCACAGCCTGCAGCACTTTCCTGCCGAAGGACTGGTCTTGATTTGCAAGCACATCCAGCCTATAGTGCTTTACAAACGTATGAAAGCTGGACCAGGTTGCCGCTTTGTATATCTGGAGGGGCGAAGCTCCGACCCTTTCAGCCCAAGATGTAGATACTGCTCTTGTGGAATGAGCGTTGACTCCTGTTGGTGTTGGTACAGATGCTGTTTTGTATGCTTCTATGATTGCCGACTTCATCCACCTGCCGATAGTATTTTTGATGCCCTTTTACCTTTGTTGGGAACGGCGAACAGTACATACAGACTTGTGGAGGATCTCCACTCTTTGGTGTACTCGATATATGCAATCACGCATCTTCTCACGTCTAGATTATTAAACTTGGCCTCCTTATCATTTTTAGGAGTACCACAAAAAGACGGGATTACTATTTCTGCCAATTGGTGGAAGCTGGAAGCTACTTTAGGCAGGAAAGCAGGGTCAAGAGAAAGGATAATTTTGTCCTGAGATATTATGCAAATTGTTTCTGCCATTGAGAGGGCTTGAATTTCTCCGACCCTCCTAGCGGAGACAAGTGCCACTAAAAGGAGAGTTTTTAATTTCAAAAGTTTTATGGAGCAGTCTTCCAGTGGCTCAAATGGCTCCCTGCAAAAACTCTGTAGTACCACGGATACGTCCCAAGAGGGGAACCTCCTAGATTTGGGAGGCCTTCTTTGATCCATGGCTGTGTGAAACCTTTTGATTAGGGGTTCTTATACTAGTCTATGATTTAGGAAGCTTGATTTAGATCTGCACCTGCTTGGAGGAATTCTAGAACCGCCGGTATCATAGGGCCTGGGATTCTGTTGTTGACTGTATGCCAAACACCAAACTTTTTCCAGATCTTGTTGTATATAGTATTGGTGGTGGCTTTCCTGCTGCTAAGGATAGTATCTATTACTCTTTCTGACAGCCCCTTCCGCTCTAAAAGCTCCCTTTCAGTAGCTAGGCCATCAGAGAGAGATGGTCCCTGAATCTTTTCTGCAATACTCATTAGGCCGGCTGGTCTTGTACCCCCCTGTTAGTTGATATAGCTCACGGTAGTTATATTGTCCGAAAAGACATGTACGTGTTTTCCTATCAGGAAAGGCCCTCTGTACGGCTTTTAGCTCTTTCGCATTGGAAGAGAGGCGGGCTAATTGATTGCTCCAGACCCCTTGTACCATCTGGTTACCCGTGTGGGCCCCCCATTCTCGGCCACTCGCATCTGTGTTGACTGTCACTGGAAGGTGTTGGGACCAAAGATGACCAGCTGAGAGATTTTCTGCATTTAGCCACCACCTGACTGACAGTTTTATTTCCTGAGGGATCTTCGCTCGATTTGGGAGCAACTCCTTCTTCCCATCTCAGATTGAGAGCATAAAGGACTGCAGAGCTCTCATGTAAAATTGGGCCCATTGAACCCCTGGGATGGCTGCCGTCATCAATACGAGAATCCTCATCATGTTTTGTATTGAAGTATTTGCGCTTGGGCAGAAATCGCTCGCCTCTGTAATTATCATCATGATTTTTTTTTCCAACAGAAAGATTTTGGATAACGTCCAATTTATTGTGTACCCCAGGAATGTTATCTTCTACCTTTCCTTTGATTTGGAGGGATGTAACTTTTTACGTGCTGCTCGAGAATATTTTGAAGGAGAGAAGACATGGCCATCACTTTATCTTGCTCTCTTGGTAAATTTGTAGGAAGAAATTTTTGAGGAGGACAGCCCGCTAATTCTATTCTGTATCCGTGATTGATAAGATCCAGAGTAAAATTGTTGCTGGAAATGGTCTGTCCTGGCCAGCTGAGACACTGAGAGGGGTCCTTAGGCTGGGGGGGGTTTAAAAAGGATGCCACCTTCCTTTCCCTCTCCTATACTGCCACCCTTTTCTCTGATCCTGCCTGTTTGCATAATCTTTGTTCTGCCAACATCTGTCATCTCTGCTGCCACTTGTCCCTTGAAAAGGACGAAGATTCCTTTTTTTGTTGCTGCTTTCTAGAGATAGGAAACCCCTTTTTTCTGTCGGCTGACCTTTCAAATACCGACTCCAACTCTTTCCCTAGCAACAATTCACCTGAAAAAGAAAGAGAACAGAGCTTCATTTTTGAGACTGTATACCCTTTCCAGGATTTTAACCAGATAGCTCTCCTGGCCACGTTAACTAAGGCTGTAGCCCTGGCCATAAATCTCATATTCTGTGGAAGCGTCCGTTATATAAGCCACTGCCTTGTTTAATGTTGGTAGAGCCTCCAGGATCTCTTCTTTTGGAGTATCTGACTCTAGAAGTGAGTGGAGCTGTTTTAACCACAAATCCAAAATATGGGCTACACCGGTAGTAGCAAGGGCAGGTTTAAAGTTAACTGAACAGGCCTCCCATGCCTTTTTCAAGTAACCTTCAGCTTTACTATCCATGGGCTCTTTTAATGAGCCTGTATTTAATGTTCAAAAGAGAGTTCTGCTCCCTTTGAGACCTTCGATAGGGAGGCATCTAACTTGGGACACTTCTTCCATAGACTTGTATCCTCTTCTTTGAAAGGAAACCTCCTTTTGAGGATTTTTGGGAGAAAGATTATTTTTTCTGGTACTTTCCACTCCTGCAACACTGTTTCTTTTAGTGAAGCATTAACTGAAAAGGTTCTGACCTGCTTGGCTTGGAGGCCTGCATATAACAGGTTGTGCACAGATAGTTCTTTATCTTCTGGCTTCAGGGTATCATATATGGCCTTTAATAAGTCATCTGTCTCCTCTGAGGGAAACAGGAATCTTTGGGATTTATTTGGCTTGTCCTCCTTAAACTCCCCTTCATCGGAGTCTGAATGCCAATTCCAAACTTTCCTCCAGCTCCTCCATTATCCCCCGATCAGGGGTCACCTGCCTGATAGAAGGGGTTATCGGCATTACCCTAGTGCTGGTACTGGATGTGCTGGGGACGGGATCTGCCCCGGAATACTGTGCACAGGGTTTGAATGATTTTTGAGTCTGTCTCATCTCCTTTTTCATTTAATCCATGAAATGTTTGAATAGCAGTGCTGTTTCTTTCTTGACCAGGTTATCAATGCAATCTTGACATATGTCCTTTTTGAAACCACAGGGCATTTTTCTAGTACAGACTGGGCATCTCTTCCTGGAAGCATCTGTCTGGGGGGCGTGGCCTGGCAAGCAATGGAGTAAGACGTGGGTAGAGTGAGCTTGCTGTACTGTAACTCCTAAAAGACATCCTTCTCACAAATCCGCAGTAGAAACCATCCAGATATTACCCTTCTGAGTCCCGGACTGGGGAGAGAATGTCTCTGCCAACAAGGACCAACAGGCCAAAGATGGCGCGGACAGGTGCTCGGACTCTGAACCTCATGCATCTGATATGGCCAAAGTGTTAGATGCCATAGCGGCTCTACAAGGCACCCTTAGCACAAAGATAGACGAGGTGAAATTAAACATCTCCCTTCTCCGGCAAGATCTCTCAAAGCTAAAGTACAGAGTCACGGAGACTGAGACCTGCATAGGAACTGCGGAGGATCTCCTGCATCCATTGAGACACACCACGGAGGACATGCAGAGACAAATCCAGCAATTACACTCACATCAAGACGATATGGAAAATCACCTACGTAGATGCAATCTTCGGTTTATAGGTCTCCCGGAGAGATCAGAAGGCACTGATCCAGCAGAATATCTGGAATCCCTCCTGACTAAAAGCTATGGTAGGGAGGCCTTCTCTGTGATGTTCGCGGGGGAAAGGGCCCACCACATCCCAGCGAGACCACCGCCACCCGCAGCGCCTCCTTGTACCTTTATAGCAAAGTTTTTTGAACTTCCGAGACAGGAATAAAATTCTATGGCTTACCAGGGAGAAGGGTAACATCCTGATGGGAAATGTCCACATCGCTGTGTTCCCGGACTTCTCCAACAAAGTGCAGAGGAAAAGATCACAATTCCAGGAGGTAAAATGTTGTATGCGAGCGCAGCACCTCAAATATGCAATGTTATTCCCCGCAAAATTGCAGGTTAAGGAAGATGGCGACATACAGTTTTTTGAGGACCCGGCCGCGGCAGTGGCTTGGCTTGATCAGCGGGGCCGCCCAGCCTAACGGTCTGCTGAACTTGTAATTCCAGTGAGTATGACTTCCAATTATTTCCGAAGGAAGGGCATTTTGTCTTTATTGCGTGAGGAGAGAAAACCTGCATTCCCCCATCACTTATCTTTGTTGTACTGTTCCCTGCTAGAAAGATAATTCCATAGTTTGAGGGTGGGAGATGTGTTAATTTACTACTTACCACTATGGTTTTCCATACCCCTTTTTCAACTACCCCCCAGTTACCGGAACACGGACACCATTACTAGTAAGGCCTGCAGGCATGGGCGGACTGCTAGCTATTTAATGAACATCTCATACACGTGCCACTCTGTTAGTCATAATACAATGTCGAGGATTGATTTCGTATTAGTGTCCAATACACTGCTCCCCAAGGTTACGGGATCAGGAATTGCCCCTAGAGCTTTATCGGATCATTCCCCGTGCTGGATAACGGTCTCCCTACTGAGATCAGCTCCCACCCATATCTGGAGACTTAATCCATTCTGGCTAACGGTCATACCTGACCTTGAAGGTATAGCAGGGGAACTGAAATTTATACTAAATGACAAAAGTTCTAATAGTACTACAAGTACTAGTGCCATGGAGTGGGATTTATTTAAAGATCAGGCGCGCAGGATTTTAAATCTTTGAAGGGTTAAACTGCAAGCTAGAGTAGTCACCCAAATGCATATAGAGAAAGCCAGACAAGTGTTCTTCTGCAAACAGCGTGTGTTTGAGCATGGGGAACAAGCGGGGAAACTACTCGCGTACCTAGCACACTTAAACAACAAACCACCGGTGGTGGTCTCCCTGACTACACCACAGGGGGATATCATTACTGACCCCCCCTCAGGTAGCGGCATGGTTTCAGACTTTTTATAGTGAACTATACAAGACACAGAGCACACATTCCCAACAATATATCAGAAACTACTTACACACTATACAATTCCCCAAACTTAACCTCAAACAAGTTAAGATGCTTGAAGCCCCTATAACACAAAATGACGTCACAGAGGCACTGTCTCAGCTACCTAAGTCCAAGGCTCCAGGCCTGGATGGTCCGCCCCTGGAATTTTACAATACCTTTTCTGAGATACTTATTCCCAAATTAAAACAACAGTACCAAAACATTTTTGACAAGGGAGTGCTCCCTCCCTCCCTCCATGTAAGAAGCACAAATAATAGTCCTCCCCAAGCCAGGGAAACATCCCCACTACCCTGAATCATACTGACCCATATCCCTGCTCCAAATGAATATTAAAATACTGGCCAAGATACTCGCCTCTTGTCTTAACACTGTCATTCTCTCATTATTACACCCTGATAAAACTGGCTTTATGCCGGGGAAAAACACGGCCATAAAGGACAAAACCAAACCAGTGTTACTTCAACTGAAGTACAAACTGAATGGAAAGAAAATACCCAGGTGGATAGCAAAAAGTACCTGCCTTAGAGGGAGGTTACACCAATGCACCTACAAAAAGGACCACACAATCCCCCTGTGCCCCCACCACAGGAGGGTAAGAAAAGAAGATAGGAGCGCCCTAGGCCCCTCTTTTCTTACCTTAGAGCCGAAGTCTAGTGATGGTGCCTCCAGACCTGAATCCGCAGTACCCTGCTATTCCAAGTCCACCGTCCAGGAAGCAAACCAGCACCATCTTCTGCCAGTGCCCTTTATTTATACTGGCATGGAGGACCCAGGACGGTGCTGTGGATCTGGCGCTGTCCCTTTGGATGGCGTGCCTGCCTTCCTCTCCTCAGTACAGGCTGGGTTTTCCCCTGAGGGTGTACCAAGATGGCCGCCACATGACTTCCTCCGACCGCATCACTTCCTGCCTGTGTATTCGCCCGCGCCGGTGAGACGGATTCAGCCACACGAGGATGCCAGCATGGAGACAGGCTTACCGCTCTCCCCACGCTCCAACATTGGCAGGAATGACCCGGGAGCAGCAGGCTACCCCCTGCTATGAGAGACCAGCCTGCTGTCGGCACGCTACCACCAGGGATGGACTCATCTGAGCACACATCCTCCTGCACCAAGAAGGCACCTTACACCGAAGGTACAACCAACAGGGAGATGAGGGGGGAGTCCCTTCTTACACATCCATGAGTCCCTAGCGGAGGGGCCCAGGATGACCCAAAGCTAACCAGCTCCCCAGAAGCACTGCCCCTGTTAGAGGGACCTGGCCGCCAGGAGGCCCCTGCTACCTAGAATGTAGGCCAGACAAAATAAAAAATAACTTGCTTGAAGTTCCTGAAACACGTAATACTGAGGGGCCATGGCCTATGGGCGGTCTTTTATAATATGGATCATGTATTTCCTGTACTAAGTGGGAGAAGCCTATCTCTCTGTAAGCCGTCCTGGAAGATGACTGGGGAAAAAAATTGTCCTTTATAGTACAAAAACAGCAGATAATCACTACTATAAGGGATTCATTTATACTGTGAAATAGTGAAAGTAATATATCTTAGAAGATATATTACCCAGAAATAGGATATATGGGGATTTTATCTGGGAGTCACACATGAAGATATGTGAAGGGGGGACTTTTATATTACAGTAGTACTGAAAACTGCAACTTTTTTTCATTGATATAATAATTTTATATATAATGCACAATACTAGTAAACTTTTACTTTATGTAATAGTAATGCCTTCTATCACCTCCAGTCTATCAGCCTCCACCTTCTCTGGGGTCAGATTCTGATCTTCCCTGCACAGAGACCGTAAAGTCATTGTAAATGTTGGATTTCTTTTTTTTTAACAAACTTGTCATACTTACCTGCTCTGTGTAATGGTTTTGCACAGAGCAGCCCTGATTCTCCACTTCTGGAACCCCCTCCCCAACTGGCTCCTCCTGCCTTCAGATTGCCCCTATAGGTAGCTACAAAGTATAGTATAGAGTTCCCCTATAGGAAGCCACAAAGTATAGTATAGAGTTCCCCTATAGGAAGTCACAAAGTATAGTATAGAGTTCTCCTATAGGAAGCCGCAAAGTATAGTATAGAGTTCCCCTACAGCAAGGTAAAGGTCTGCCTTTAGAATCACTTGCTTCCTTCTCTTGCCCAGGACTACATGTCCCATGAGGCATTGCTCCTCACACATTCAAATTCTCAGGCATTTACTGACATGTATGGATGGTGTACTGAGCTGTATTTTCTGATATGTAAACAAATAATACATTCTGTATGCAGGCCAATGAATCGACTGACCAACTAATTGTTTATGGCAATAGTTGACAACTATTTTCATAATCATATATGACGATTAGTTGTTTTAGCCTTACATTTCTGATCTCCTACCAGTTCATTTCTTTATTTATGAACCTTAGTCAGAGAGTGAGGAAACAATGAGAACTATCTTTTATAGGAGTGACAGTGATGAGGGGGTTATAGGACAAGTGTCCCCACCCCCTCTATCACTCATTGCCATCTTCCCAACACAAGAGATCCTGACTGAGCCCCACCAGCCCCATACAACAGTTAGGATTTTATAGTATCAGAATAATGTAATGTACACCATAGAGTATATAGTGCAGGGGTCAGGAGTATGTAATGTACAACATAGATTATATAGTGTAAGGGTCGGGACTCATAATATTGGTATTCAGTAATGAGTGGAAGATTAAATGTTTACATGAGACAAGTTGCAGAGGTCCCACACCGCTGCCTCCCATCTCCTGAGACTGCACTCAGTGACTTGGGTCTGAGACTATACAGACATATCCCTCCACCCGGCACAGCCAGCAGACAACAGAGCAAGTAATCCTGGGAGAATTGTTCTGTCAGACATCTTGCTATACCCGGGTATGGGGCAGAAGACCCAAAACACATACCCCAGGTGCCTAGATCTAGTAACATCTATGGTGAAAATGAACATTTTGCTGCCAGCTGAACCCCAGAATCTCCATAAATCCAGTCTAGATACATAAATTGTGTCTGCAGCACAGAGAAGGAAGATTATCCGAGAGAAATACAGGACGGGGAACACAGCTCAGGAAAGTGACCAGGTGATTACAGGCTGATATCACCCAGCCCCCGCCCTACTCTGGACCAATCAGTGAGCAGTATGGGTGGAGGGCGGTATTTAGTGTTAATGGCCCACCTGTGCTGATCTCTGTAAGAGTGCCATCCTCTAGAATTAGCCTCATTATTCCATCCTCCTCCATAGACTGCTGATCATCGCTCACATAAGTCTCCTCTTCTTCCTTTATCTCAACTTTTGTCTCTCTCAGGTTTCCACTCTGAATATATAATAAAAATACATCAATTGTAACAATGCAGATAATGTACAGATCCTAATGATACTATCAGTGATTGTTCCTCATCTACCTGATGATGGTGAGGGATGGTGTGATCTTCCTGTGTGGAATCCCGGGAATACAGAGGACGGGGACATCTCTCTGGTGGGTTTCTGGTATTTGGTGGCTCCATCATATCCTTGTGTCCTTCTGAAAACTCCTTCATCACTCCATACTCCTCATCCTCCTCTTTATACTCGTCTTTAACAACAATATTATAATTCCCGAGGTTTCCACTCTGAAAGATATAATAAAACATTAATTGTAACAAACATGCTGTGTATAAATCAGAACTACCAATAATTGCAAACCATCTACCTGATGATGGTGAGGGATGGTGTGATCTTCCTGTGTGGAATCCCGGGAATACAGAGGACGAGGACATCTCTCTGGTGGGTTCCCATTACTGGATCCATCTGTAGGAAACACACACACTGACTGAATACATTGTTTCTATGTGTTTATCAGATGATGGGGGATCTAGGTGGACCCTCCGTACTGCTCTCTCCTTTACAATAAAGTCTCCTCTTACCCGGTGATGTGAGGGGCGGCTGATTGTCCATCATGACGTCCTTGTAGAGATCCTTGTGTCCTTCTAAATACTCCCACTCCTCCATGGAGAAATAGACAGTGACATCCTGACACCTTATAGGAACCTGACACACACAATGATACAGTCACCATCCAGACACATCCCTTGTCTGTTACTGGATAATGTCCCAGAATTCCCAGCACCGCTCACCTCTCCTCCATGATCTCTCTGGTGACTTCTAGAATCTTCTTTTTATTTCTCTATTCTATCAGGGAGGGAGGTGGAGGCAATGTGATGGTCATATGATCTCCAGACTTCAGAGGAGGAAAACTCTAGATCTGAACACAAATAGTGAAATCAAAATGATATTCCCAGAATCCTCCTCACCTCACCATTCAGGTTTCCAGTTTATTAAAGCCCCACTTCAGGCTGAGGTATAATATACCCACACAGGACCCCCACACTATGCAGGTAAAACAATTCTAGTGTCATTACAAAAGTCCTGTTTTGCTTGTGAGGATGCAAAGGGTCCACCAACATACTAAAACTATTAAATAAAAAGAAAAGTGCCAGATGGAGAGACATTGGGAGGAGGAGCTGTGAGGTCAGTGTGATGTCATAGCATTCTCCATTCCTAGGCACTAATAAAAGTGGGATAATCCGTTAGTATAGACTGATGAGGTGAGAAGGTGATTGGTGGGAAAAGTGACACATCTCCAAAATGAAGAGAATGGGGGTTATTTACGAAAGGTAAATCCACTTTGCACTGCAAGTGCACTAGGAAGTGCAGTCACGGTAGATCTGAAATGAGTGGAAGCTCTGCTGATTTTATCATCCAATCATGTGCAAGCTAAAATGCTGTTTTTTATTTTCCTTGCATACCCCCCTCGCAGTGCAAAGTGGATTTGCCTTTAGTAAATAACCCCCAATGCTCCGGCCACGTAGGAGGGGAAATATTCTGACCCTGAAGGGGTTCATCTAGGTTCCCACACTGTGTGTATGTGCAGTGCATCTGCTGGAGATAAAAGACATCACAGTGACTATGGAGGAAGAGGACGGACATGACGGGGGGTTACTGGGTGTAAATAGAAAATAAGATCTTATTACCTCCTCTGCTGCCTCTTTCAGTAACGTCTTCTCTCTATTTCCTTCCGACTCACCTCTCACCTGGATCTTCCTGTATGTACCTGACATCACTTCCTGTCTGTATTCCATAGAGATGTCCTGTCTGAGTAGAGGTGAGATCACCATCTTGTGGAGCTCAGAGGAACTGCAGCCCAGAGAAAGGCCTGGTAGTGTGAACACGGCCTTGTGCTGTGTGTGTATGTACTATATATCCTTATAGATGGGGTCATCTCCACTCCCACCAAGGGGGATAGAAATACAGTGGGGACGGAAAGTATTCAGACCCCCTTAAATTTTTCACTCTTTGTTATATTGCAGCCATTTGCTAAAATCATTTAAGTTCATTCTTTGAATTGTTGACATTTTTGCAGATTTATTAAAAAAGAAAAACTGAAATATCGCATGGTCCCAAGTATTCAGACCCTTTGCTGTGACACTCATATATTTTACTCAGGTGCTGTCCATTTCTTCTGATCATCCTTGAGATGGTTCTACACCTTCATTTGATTCCAGCTGTGTTTGATTATACTGATTGGACTTGATTAGGAAAGCCACACAACTGTCTATATAAGACCTTACAGCTCACAGTGCATGTCAGAGCAAATGAGAATCATGAGGTCAAAGGAACTGCCTGAAGAGCTCAGAGACAGAATTGTGGCAAGGCACAGATCTGACCAAGGTTACAAAAAAATTTCTGCTGCACTTAAGGTTCCTAAGAGCACAGTGGCCTCCATAATCGTTAAATGGAAGACGTTTGGGACGACCAGAACCCTTCCTAGAGATGGCCGTCGGCCAAACTGAGACATCGGAGGAGAAGAGCCTTGGTGAGAGAGGTAAAGAAGAATCCAAAGATCACTGTGGCTGAGCTCCAGAGATGCAATCGGGAGATGGGAGAAAGTTGTAGAAGGTCAACCATCACTGCAGCCCTCCACCAGTCGGGGCTTTATGGCAGAGTGGCCTTTGGGGAAGGAGGTGTTTTGTAGTCCACTACGCACGGTTTTCTAGAGCATATACTGAGATTTGGAGGAAGAAGCTCTGGAGGTTT
Organism: Aquarana catesbeiana; assembly: GCF_042186555.1. Taxonomy (NCBI): domain Eukaryota; kingdom Metazoa; phylum Chordata; class Amphibia; order Anura; family Ranidae; genus Aquarana; species Aquarana catesbeiana. The sequence continues at coordinate 1,233,066 of NW_027362664.1, read as the reverse complement.
TGGAGACATTTATTGGTGGTGATATCATTTATTGAGGTATAAAGGAGACGTTGGATGGACTTTGATGTCACTTTATGGTTTATCACTGGATACTGATGAGGTGAAATGCATAGTTGCCAACATTGTAAAAAAAAAATGTGGGACACTTTTGTGGCTGTAGGCGGAGCTGTCCAATAATTAGGGGGCGGGGCATTTGTCAGCAGGCGTGGTCTAGCAAAAATAGACAAGTGCGGCACGCGAAGCGCGTTGCGGTGAAAAATGGGCGTGGTTTATGCGAAATTGTGGGCGTGGCTTAAATGGGCGTGGCTCTAGAGGGTGTGGTTAGAGTCTGAAATGAATGAGGGATGTAGAGGGGGAGAGAGGGGGAGAGAGAGGGAAATGACGGGACAGCAGCCCCAGATCCTACACAATAAAAATATGTGTATTCTAGAAAGTTTAACAATCAGCAGATAAAGATACTCCAAACACCTGGTGTTAGCACTTCAATCATCCCGGCACCATGGTTGTTATGGTGTCAGGATGATTGAAGCGCATTATTTCTATTATTACATTGTAATATAAAATGAAATCATTCAACTCACCATAATGCAGAATCAGTGGGATCCCTGAGCGTGTCACCAGCCACGTCGCCTGCCACCAGCCGTCCGTCCTTGCATCAGGTGTCCCAGCAGAGTCCGTCCTTGCATCAGGTGTCCCAGCACACCCTCACACCAGGAGTCCCCGGCGGAGCCCCCCTCACACCAGGAGTCCCCGGCGGAGCCCCCCTCACACCAGGAGTCCCCGGCGGAGCCCCCCCTCACATCAGGAGTCCCCGGCGGAGCCCCCCCTCACATCAGGAGTCCCCGGCGGAGCCCCCCTCACATCAGGAGTCCCCGGTGGAGCCCCCCCTCACATCAGGTGTCCCCGGCGGAGCTCCCCCTTACATCAGGAGTCCCCAGCGGAGCCCCCCCTAACATCAGGAGTCCCCGGCGGAGCCCCCCCTCACATCAGGAGTCCCCGGCGGAGCCCCCCCTCACATCAGGAGTCCCCGGCGGAGCCCCCCCTCACATCAGGAGTCCCCAGGGGAGCTCCCCCTCACATCAGGAGTCCCCGGCGGAGCCCCCCTCACATCAGGAGTCCCCGGTGGAGCTCCCCCTCACATCAGGGGTCCCCGGCGGAGCCCCCCCTCACAATCAGGAGTCCCCCTCACATCAGGAGTCCCCGGCGGAGCCCCCCCTCACATCAGGTGTCCCTGGCGGAGCCCCCCCTCACAATCAGGAGTCCCCCCTCACATCAGGAGTCCCCAGCGGAGCCCCCCCTCACATCAGGAGTCCCCAGCGGAGCCCCCCTCACATCAGGTGTCCCCGGCGGAGCCCCCCCTCACATCAGGTGTCCCCGGAGGAGCTCCCCCTCACATTAGGAGTCCCCTGTGCCCCCCCTCACATCAGGTGTCCCCAGTGCCCCCCCTCACATCAGGTGTCCCCAGTGCCCCCCCCTCACATCAGGTGTCCCCAGTGCTCCCCCCTCACATCAGGTGTCCCCAGTGCCCCCCCTCACATCAGGTGTCCCCAGTGCCCCCCCCACTCACATCAGGTGTCCCCAGTGCCCCCCCTCACATCAGGTGTCCCCAGTGCCCCCCCACTCACATCAGGTGTCCCCAGTGCCCCCCCCCACTCACATCAGGTGTCCCCAGTGCCCCCCCACTCACATCAGGTGTCCCCAGTGCCCCCCCACTCACATCAGGTGTCCCCAGTGCCCCCCCACTCACATCAGGTGTCCCCAGTGCCCCCCCTCACATCAGGTGTCCCCAGTGCCCCCCCACTCACATCAGGTGTCCCCAGTGCCCCCCCACTCACATCAGGTGTCCCCAGTGCCCCCCCCACTCACATCAGGTGTCCCCAGTGCCCCCCCCACTCACATCAGGTGTCCCACAGCGGTGCGCATGCTCCCCCCCACCTCAGAGGTGTGTCCGCAGCATGGCTAGAACCCCCGCCCCTTTCCATATCAGACTGGCAGCGGGGCGGGGGGTAGGCGGGCCGAGGCGGAGATGGGCGAGGCGGAGCGGGGCGGGCCGAGGCGGAGCGGGGCAGGGGGTGGGCGGCGACGCAGAAGCTTCGTCTAGCCCCCCCCAGCCGTCTTCCTGAACTTCCACAAAATGGCGGCCGGCGGAGACAATGTCTCCGCCGGCCGCCGACCTCTAGCGGCGGCGGCGGTTTCGAAAACGGGAACCGGATTTTTCGGGACATTTCCCGGGACACCACAAATCCGGGAATGAAGTCCAAGTCCCGGGAATGTCCCGGGAAATCCGGGACAGTTGGCAGCTATGGAAATGCATCAATGATTTATCACAGATGTTTTCACATCTTTTACTTTGATGCTAAGAGGGCGGGATTTATGGATATAAGGGGAGGGGTCATTGTGTTTATCACCCATTTCCCGATGCTGGACAATGCAAGAAGCTGACACTCTATAAGAAGTCTTGTCTCTGCCAGGTGGGGAGATAGCGAGTGGGAAAACTAGATGTTGAGGATTGGAATAGTAAACTCTTTCATTGTTCCTGGTCAGATGGGGAAATATTGTCTCCCCGACCTTCCCAGACAGAACACTGCTTGGAGGATTGGAATAGTAAACTCCTTCATTGTTCTCAGCTGGGGGAATATTGACTCCCCGACCTTCCCAGACAGAACACTGCTTGGAGGATTGGAATAGTAAACTCCTTCATTGTTCTCAGCTGGGAGTGTCGGGGGTTTCATTGACTTGTACACAACTTAACTTCCACAACAAACTCTTCTCTAGGAATCTATGAATTGGGGGATAGATTGTGTCTGTGGCCCCAAAATTACCTGCACTGGGTTTTTACTGACATCATTGCAACAGCTGGGGCGCATAAATGAGGGAAGATGCTTAACCCTTAGGATCCATTCAGTGTCTGACGAGTAGCACAGCGCTAACACCATCCTTCTGCCGGCTGACAACTAAACAAAAACCCCGCGAACGCGCACAAGCGTCTGAGCGGTCCCGTTTTACTAATACGGCCGTATTCTGTCACATGCATTGAACAGGCTAAACACTGCATACCACTGACGATCAATCCAAGCCTGTATGAGTCCGATACACACTCAAACCTGCAAAGGGGAATATCATATATCCTAAAGGGGAAAGAAAGGGACAGGGAGGGGAGAATCCCCCTGACGCCACCACCTCAACTTCACCACCGTAACCATGCCAGGTGGGATACGGCCACCCATCATGCTGAATGAAGATTGCTGCGTGTCCAACTCACATCCATAGTCCCTTCCATAGCAAGTATTCTAGGATAACCAAATTAATTGTAGTTAATGAGTGTTATAGCAATTTATTACTTGAATTTACCAGCACATGTTCCCAACCATCTCCCATCTATTCCTGCTACAAAAAACAACACAAAAGAATAATACATTAACAGTATATTTATAGAATTCCGGTTGATATAAACATCAAAGAGGACCATGATAAAAGACAGACATTGTGACCTAGCGGGTACAGATCATAGATATAGGATGATTATCCATTACATCTTCACAAGAATGGCCTATAACTTGTTTATATTGCCTTCTGTAAATGTGGTTCATTTTACGTCGGTAAAACCTTCAGGAATTTCTGGAGACGAGTATAAGACCACATTTACTACATTAGGAAGAACCTACTTTTACACCTATAGGTCGGCATGGCGCACTGAATCACAAAAATGACACGTCAATGGTCTGTTTTACAGCCCTTGAAAGGGTCAGAGAAGACCCACGGGGTGGAAATATAGATCAGAAACTGATTCAACGTGAAGCAAAATGGATCTTCAATTTAAACGCCACTCGAGCACACGGCCTCAATGACTCGCTAAGTTATAGGCCATTCCTGTGATGATGTAATGGATAATCATCCTATATCTATGATCTGTACCTGCTAGGTCACAATGTCTGTCTTTTATCATGATGGGAGGCCGTATCCCACCTGGCATGGTTACAGTGGTGGAGTTGAGGTGGTGGCGTCAGGGGGATTCTCCCCTCCCTGTCCCTTTCTTTCCCCTTTAGAATATATGATATTCCCCTTTGCAGGTTTGAGTGTATATCAGACTCATACAGGCTTGGATTGATCGCCAGTGGTATGCAGTGTTTAGCCTGTTCAATGCATGTGACAGAATACGGGCGTATTAGTAAAACGGGACCACTCGGACGATTGTGCGGGGTTTCAGTTTCGTTGTCGGCCAGCAGAAGGATGGCGTTAGCGCTGTGCTACTCGCCAGACACTGAATGGATCCTGAGGGCTAAGCATCTTCCCTCATTTATGCGCCCCAGCTGTTGCAATGATGGGTGTTGATTATCTATCTACTTTGGCGCCAAACTGACTACTTAAACAGTGTAGGTTTTTTGATCTGGTGAGCAGTGTGCTGTCTAGGAGTGAGGTGCATATATAGTAAGCCTTGTCTGAGCAGTTTTTATATCCACATGATGATATTTGGATTCCTGTCCCTATTGGGGCAGTGTTATGTTTATTTTATTATTGTGGACTGGTTTCTGTTCATCTTAGTGATGTTGTTTGGCCCAGCTGGAGCTTGCTAACTGCCTTACCAAGCACATGTTAATTTAAAGCAGCGCTTGTGTGGACTTTAAGCGACCAGCACCCTATACATCTGTAATCACCAACTATTTCACCCCCCTTATCTCTGTGTGGAGTATATGGGCTCATGGATTTGGCTTACACAGGTACCTTGCTTATACTATGGTCTCTTTTCCTCCCCTGTCTGAGTTTGGATTTTATCTTTAATTGATTGTTCAATAATTATTTAAGTATTGCCTTAGGAATATAAGGAAGGGACATCGTTCCTTGAAGTGGGAACTCTTATTTGGTCCTGGCTATGACTATATGATACAGTCTCCAGTGAGTATATGGATATTAATTAATTAATTATTTTTTTCTAAAGCATTGACACCTGAGGACTATATGTTGTTGGGTCCATGCCTATAATGGTATAAATACTTTATTAATCTTTAGAGGGACTATGCTGGTCGGATTCCTGCGTCTCCTTTAACTCTACTCACTCCTCCCAATTTTGGGCAAATAGTCTTCCATCCATGGATTGAACTATCTTCTCAATACGTAAGTTATAGGGATATATATGTCCCCATATGGTTCACTATACCTATTAATCTAAATCTCCATGTATAGGATATTTTAGCGCATGTTCTTGTATTTAATGATTCCTTTCCCATGTTTTCCTGTTTAAGGTTCTCTGATCATATGTCATATGTAAATGGTTCTGAGGAAGCGACTATGCGAAATGCGTCAACCATCTTTACAGACAGAAATTTGAGAAATATGTACTTGTGAACCGCAAGAAAGCATCTATTTGTTTTTATAAAAAACTTTTTTATATATTCAATTTTGTATAAATAAAATTATTGAACAATTATTATGCATATATTCCTCATTTGGTACCGTGATAGTCCGTTCTGTTGGTTTGGCTTCATGAATTCTATAAAGGATGAGGTAACCCCATAGCCTTTTTACATTCTTATATATCGTGTGACATAAAACATTGGAACTACCTCCATTTTATTCTCTAATGGGGAAATAGGTGCTAATAGGCTGCATGAGATCTGCTGAGACATAGAAAGGGACATGGGTGCTAATAGGCTGCAGGAGATGTGCTGAGTCATAGAAAGGGAAATGGGTGCTAATAGGCTGCAGAAGATCTGCTGAGACATAGAAAGGGAAATTGGTGCTAATAGTCTTCAGGAGATCCTTTATTTTTTTTTCTACTAAGTTTTGCATTCATGTACCACCCACCAGAACATTATGACCACCCACCAGAAAACATTATGACCACCCACCAGAAAACATTATGACCACCCACCAGAAAACATTATGACCAGCCACCAGAACATTATGTCCATCTATGAGAACATTATGACCACCCACCTGAACATTGTAACCACCCACCAGAAAATTATAACCACCCACCAGAACATTATAATCACCCACCAGAACATTAGGACCACCCCTCTAATATTGAGTAGGTCCCCTTTTGCTGCCATCAAGACTTCACCAGACAAAGCATCATACTGCCTCCCCCGGCTTGCCTTCTTCCCATACTGCATCCTAGTGCCATCTCTTCCCCAGGTAAGTGACACACACACACACCTGACCATCCACATGATGTAAAAAAAAGTAATTCATCAGACCAGGCCATCTTCTTCCATTGCTCTGGAGTCCAGTTCTGATGCTCACGTGTACATTGTAGGTGCTTTTGTCTGTGGACACGGGTCAGCATGGACATCCTGAGCGGTCTGCAGCTACACAGCCCCATACACAACAAACTACAATGAACATTTTTTTTATTTTCAACACATCAACTTCAGGAACAACATGTTCACTTGCTGCCTTATATATCCCACTTCCAGATGCTATTGTAATAATCAATGTTATTCCCTTCACCTGTCAGTGGTCAGAATGTTATGGCTGATCGGTGTACATTTAGGGTTGCCACCTCATCCCTTTAAACCCGAACACATATTAATTACACAGGTTCTGTGGCTGATTAAGGTGGTCATTTAACTCACTTGGTGCCTTATCTGCATTCAATTAGCCTCAGAACCCGTGTAATTCATATGTGTTCGGGTTTAAAGGGATGAGGTGGCAACTCCAATACATACACACACAGCACAAGGCCGTGTTCACGCTACAAGACTGTTCTTGAAGCTGCAGTATCTCTGAGCTCCACAAGATGGTGATCTCACTTCTACCCAGACAGGAAGTCTCTATGGAATACAGACAGGAAGTGAGGTCAGGTACAGACAGGAAGTGATGTCAAGTACAGACAATAAGTGACGTCAGGTATAAATAGGAATGTTCAGAATGAGAGGTGAGTCGGGAGGAAGTAGAGAGGAGGTAATAAGATCTTATTTTCTATTTACACCCAGTAACCCCCCGTCATGTCCGTCCTCTTCCTCCATAGTCACTGTGATGTCTTTTATCTCCAGCAGATGATGATACACACATATATAGTGTGGAGACCTCAGATTAACCCCTTCAGGGGCAGAACATTTCACCACTTACAGGGCCGGAACATTCTCTTCATTTTGGAGATAAATTCTAGTAATATCTTCCTCTAAACAAACATCACTGACAATAAATAGACAAGACAATGACCATACATGGCCTACAAAGGGCAATTATTACACTGCACACGCAGCCAATGGATAATCATTACACTATGCAGCCAACACAATGATGGGGTGCAGGGGTCAGGAGTATGGAGCATTGAGACCCTTACATTGCTGGTCAGGAGGAAGAAAACATTCCCCAACCTGCCATGAAGAATATGACCCATCATTGGTGTCAGGGGGAGGAAAATACTGAGGGTTCTGAGGGAAGTAGAGGAGCTGAAGGGTTTGTTAGTAAAGCTAAAAGAATTTAGGTGCCTCTGAAGGGGTAATGTAGCTGAAGGACTCTGAGACCCTTGAGGGGGTAGTCAGGCTGCAAGGATCTGAGGGAATAGGGGACTGGAGGGCTCAGGGAACTTTGAGGGGGGGGGGGGTCTGTGATGGCCCTCCCACCCCACCTGCACTTATTTTTCAAACCTTACAGAACTGGCAATCTTAACCATCTTATAATCGCCTTGAGGCAATTCAGTTCGCATTTGCAGCGCTAGACAAATCTTTCATTATTGTCTCACTGATCACGTGATTTTTTTTTTAGAATATCAAATAAGATGAAAAAGGGAATTCCTTCACTCATTGGTGAGATCTTGTTCTTAGAGGAATTCTGTTTCAGCTGCAAACCAGTTCAGAAAGGAAACAAACCCAACATAGAAAATGGAAAATCTAATCTGGCAGGTCCCGGGTTGTGACAGACCTAGCCAGGACAGAGGCTTTTGGAGGGGACTGAATGCAAGCCTCTTGCTGACCGATTATGGGCCCTGGCATTTGGGGGAACGGTGCTCTTTGTGAGCTGTATGCTTAGGGACCCTTGAGGTGTTATTACTTTGGATTTGGATCCTTGTCCCCCAGGACACACAGACTCTGGGGACCCTGTGTATGCCATATGGGAAATGGTGACTTGGAGGGTATGTCTTGGATTGCTTAAAATGGGACAGTCTACTTCTACTATAGTTTGTTGATGACTAGGCTGAGGAGGGGGGGAGATCACTGTTTGTATTGTTAATTGTAATTAGCTCCTGCTACTGTGAGAATACTACTGTGTGAAGCTCAGTGACCACAAGTCTGCTCTAAAAGGTCATGTCTCTTAGTCACCTAGGCTGGATAAAGGATTAGATAATTAGCTCATGTTAATTAGGTTATGTTTTAGTCATCCTGCTGTATATATTTGTGTGAGATCTCAAATAAAAGGTCAGTCCATGTTAGCAGTGAAACAAGTGTCACCTTATTTTGTGCTTGGGAGCAGTTGGAATATCTGATATCTGTATCAAGACTGGGAGGAAGTGGTATACTGACGGAAACACTCAAACGGAGTGTTGGATGTTCCGTGACATTGGTGGCAAGCAGCGGGAAGCTTCCTGCAGTCTGGGACATCCAAACTTCCACCTGGATCCAAGATCAGGGTAGCAGACTTCGGTCACCCCAGCGGAGATATGGACCTGGCATCAGAGTTCCCGGGGCTGCTGCGGATCGTCCTTTCAGCATACACCAGGACTGTGTCTGAGGATGAATACCTGGAGCTTAGGCAGCAAATTCGGGTGGAGCTCTGGATTGGAGCCCTCCAGCTCGCTGGTATAAAACAGGGCAAGTGCTTTCCAACCCAAGAGCAACAGGCCAGTGACCAACGGGCATTGCGGATGGCATTCTTGGGAGAGTGGCCCCAGGAGCAATGGGTGACTGAGTTGGACAGGCTGATCCAGCAGGAGATAGAGCTGGACAATCATTATTGGGCTCTGCAATGGCACGCAGAGCAGGGATATTTAGGGGAGGCAACAGAATGCTCTCCAGAGGGATTTGACTTTGGGGGCCCTGGATTGCTGTGGGAGAGTTTTACAGATCATTTTGTGTTTGGTGATGAAGGGGAACCTACCCTTGAGGACCTGCGAAAATATAGAGGGGCTATGCTTGGTCTTGCAGGGGTCTCAGAGCTCAAACCTGATCGGGACCATTTGCTAAGGAAGGAATAGCATCTGGGCATACAGGAAACTGCTAGAACACGTTCAGCAGCATGCCTGAGAATCGGAAGTGGAAAATCTGGAGATTGCCATCCCCAAACATGAAGTGCTGACAACAGGGCAGAGCTCTGCTAACCTCTGCCCAGCACTGATAGCATCTTCTGGGTTCCATGGACAGGAGATGGTGAACCTCTATCCCCAGACATCAGTTGCAGAGACAGGGGATTTGATAGACTTTTCTGTTGAGGAAGAACATACTGATGAGCCTCCAGCAGAAGAGCTGCTATCAGGGCCAAAGTTCACTGTGCTCTGCCCAGCACCAACAGTGGCTTCGGCCTTCTTCAGAGAAGAGGTAGTCGGCCTTTCTCCCACAACACTGACAGGGACATGTGATTTTCTGCCAGCAGCATCTATGGAGTTGCAACAAACTTCTCCAGCTGAAGATCTGGTATCTGAACAGAGGGTCCAAGGCCTCTGCCCCACACCTGCAGCAATTGTGGAGGCCCAGGGTGAGGAGGTGGCAGTCTATCGCGAGCGACAGATCAGGATCCAAGGAGAAAATGCAGTCGTCACCTCACAACTACAGCTTGTTCTGGTGTTGGTGGATGGGCCTGTGGTCTCCACTGACAGAAAACCAGCAGAAGTGCTGGCAACTGGGCAGAGTGCTACTAACCTCTGCCCAGCACCGGCAACAACTGCGGAGTTCCAGGGAGCTGGGGCAGTCGGCCTCTCTCCCCAACAGTTACCTGGAGCAGATGATGTAGGGAAGCTCCTACGCCCAGCTGAACTGCTGGCAATGGAACAGAGCGCTGCTGGCCCCTGCCCTCCACTAACAAACAATGGATTTCCTGTAAAGGTGGATGGGACTTCAGTCTCCTCCTGTATACCCCAGGCATGCTGGGCAGTCGGCCCAGATTCCCAGCAGCATGACGGACTGAGCCCGGCCACCCTGTCTTCTCTCCTGTGGCTAAAGGGACTCCAGGGGGAAGGACCAGTTTGTTTGGAACAATTTGTTTGGGGTACTGTGTGGGTACAGGCATTATAGGATTGGAACTATGTACTAACTTCGGAGTCAACCCATCTGGGGTCTCCTCCTGTGTTAGTCTTCTGCCGAAAGGGGAGAATGTGACAGACCTAGCCAGGACAGAGGCTTTTGGAGGGGACTGAATGCAAGCCTCTTGCCGACCGATTATGGGCCCTGGCATTTGGGGGAATGGTGCTCTTTGTGAGCTGTATGCCTAGGGACCCTTGAGGTGGTATTACTTTGGATTTGGGTTCTTGTCCCCCAGGACACACAGACTCTGGAGACCCTGTGTATGCCATTTGGGAAATGGTGACTTGGAGGGTATGTCTTGGATTGCTTAAAATGGGACAGTCTACTCCTACTATAGTTTTTTGATGACTAGGCTGAGGAGGGGGGATCACTGTTTGTATTGTTAATTGTAATTAGCTCCTGCTATTGTGAGAATACTACTGTGTGAAGTTCGGTGACCACAAGTCTGCTCTAAAAGGTCATGTCTCTTATGCCACGTACACACGGTCGGATAGTTCATCTACAAAAGTGCGACGGACGCCGACGGACCAAATCCGGCGGACAATCCGATCGTGTGTGGGCTTTCCCGGACTTTCAGCTGACTTTTCCAGCCGCAAATCTGACGGACTTTAGATTTGAAACATGTTTCAAATCTTTACATCGTAACTCCGCCGAACCCAGAAATCCGCTCATCTGTATGCTAGTCCGACGGACAAAAACCCAAGCTAGGGCAACTATTGGCTACTGGCTATCAACTTCCTTATTTTAGTCTGGTGTACGTCATCACGTACGAATCCTTCGGACTTTTGTGTGATCGTATGTAGGCAAGTCCGTTCGTTAGAAAGTCCGCCGCAAGTCCGTCGAAAGTCTGTCGGACGGGCTGTCGGACTATTGTAGCCAAAAAGTCAGAACGGGTGTACGCAGCATTAGTCACATAGGCTGGATAAAGGATTAGATAATTAGCTCATGTTAATTAGGTTAGGTTTTAGTCATCCTGCTGTATATATTTGTGTGAGATCTCAAATAAAAGGTTAGTCCATGTTAGCAGTGAAACAAGTGTCGCCTTGTTTTGTGCTTGGGAGCAGTTGGAATATCTGATATCTGTATCCAGACTGGGAGGAAGTGGTATATGACGGAAACTCGCAAGCGGAGTGTGGGACGTTTCGTGACACGGGTCATTCAAGATGTAATAAGCACTAAACAGTCCAGAGAAAATGTGTTCCCATGGGGGGAGTAGTTCTTAAATGTACAGCAACCCTCCTATTACCCCCTCACATTCACATCCTTTTATTGTGTGACCAACACCATGCAAATATTTCTTACTTTCATTTACCAAAGTTATCCGTCTACAAGGAGACCTGTATAAATCAAATGACGGCACCAATGAGGATGGAGGAGGAACGGAGTCACATGACTGAGAAGATACTAAACCTCACCCTGGAGATCATCTACCTGCTGACTGGAGAGGTGAGGAGGATTCTGGGAGGTCACATGACATTACTCTTATCTCTATTAATAAAACACAGACCTGACCGGAGAGGTGAGGAGGATTCTGGGATTCTAACATGATATTTCTATTGGTTTCTCAATACAGAGATTTCCTCTTGTGAAGTCAGGTGATCATATGACCATCACAGTGCCTCCATGTGACTCCATAAAACCTGAGAGACACAACATGCAGAAGATTCTAGAAGTCACCAAGAAGATGATGGAGCTGCTGACAGGAGAGGTGAGCGGTGCTGGGAATTCTGGGACATTATCCAGTAACAGACAAGGGATGTGTGTGGATGGTGACTGTATCATTGTGTGTGTCAGGTTCCTATAAGGTGTCAGGATGTCACTGTCTATTTCTCCATGGAGGAGTGGGAGTATTTAGAAGGACACAAGGATCTCTACAAGGATGTCATGATGGACAATCAGCCGCCCCTCACATCACCGGGTAAGAGGAGACTTTATTGTAAAGGAGAGAGCAGTACGGAGGGTCCACCTAGATCCCCCATCATCTGATAAACACATAGAAACAATGTATTCAGTCAGTGTGTGTGTTTCCTACAGATGGATCCAGTAATGAGAACCCACCAGAGAGATGTCCCCGTCCTCTGTATTCCCGGGATTCCACACAGGAAGATCACACCATCCCTCACCTTCATCAGGTAGATGAGGAACAATCACTGATAGTATCATTAGGATCTGTACATTATCTGCATTGTTACCATTGATGTCATTTTGATGTCATTTTTATCTGTACCAGGACACCATGGTGGAGACATCCAGGTACAGAAACCCACCAGAGAGATGTCCCCGTCCTCTGTATTCCCGGGATTCCACACAGGAAGATCACCCCATCCCTCACCATCATCAGGTAGATGATTGACAATTATTGGTAGTTCTGATTTATACACAGCATGTTTGTTACAATGAATGTTTTATTATATATTCAGAGTGGAAACCTCGAAGATGATAATATTGTTGTTAAAGAAGAGTATAAAGAGGAGGATGAGGAGTATGGAGTGATGGAGGAGTTTTCAGAAGGACACAAGGATATGATGGAGCCACCAAATACCAGGAACCCACCAGAGAGATGTCCCCGTCCTCTGGATTCCACACAGGAAGATCACAACTATGCAAAATATTATCAGGTAGATGAATAACAATTATTGGTAGTTAAGATCCATACACAAGTATGTTTATTACAATGAATTTTTTTTATATATTCAGAGTGGAAAGGAAATTTGAGGGGAGGCTGAAATGGACTTTATTGGTACCATACACTTGGGATGACAATCTCAGTATAAGAATTTTTTAAATTTTATTACAAAAATAATTAAAATACATAGCTTTAAAACAGACTAAGATAAAAACAATAGCTCTATACAGTCACAGAAAATGTGACACTTGAACGATTATACCATCTGTGTATTAATTGCTCGACATGTTTCGTGGACGAGATTACTGCTTCTTCAGGAGCTTTATTGAACACATGATAATATAGAGCAATTACCAATTTCAAACTATAGACCAAGAAGAAAAAACATACATTAATCAGTGTCACCTACAATCAAAGTATTCACTAGATACAAAATGAGAATATATTTTATTTTATGTGGTGACCCCCTCAGAACGGGCCATCTTACCCAGAACGTGACCACGTACACGACTCCAAAGGAGGAGGTCTATCCTGGTGGGTATGGGAGCCCCACACACAGAAAACACAGGTATGATGTCTAATCAAAAAGAGAATAAGGATTGATAGTGATATCCATAAAGTGGCTAAAATAGTAAAAAAAGGGGAGTAACAGCTATAAAATATCATACCAAAGCCTGCGATGCATAAATCCAGGACAATGAACCTCTATGAGGGGCCATAGATCCTAAAATAATAGGTAGATAAAATCTACTATAACCCATGTTGTATGAATAAAAATTACAATAAGATGTTGCTAAATCTGTATCATATCAAAAGCGTATGCTTTACCTCATGCAATCAATAAACCGCAAAAGACCTCTAGGATTGGATGTAAGAGAAGAAATATATAAAATTGCTCCAAAGGTTTTTTAAAACGTGTCTAGAGATAACAGAAGACCATATAATGAGAGTAATGATAGATATAATAACCAGATGGATCTGATCGATTTCCAAAGCTCACCTTCAAAATAATGAGGCACAGGAAAGCATATGGTGAAACAGAAAAGTTGCGCTAAAAATTTCTTAAATGACAAAATGAGTCCAAACTGTACTGAAACAGGACAGGAGCCGAGTGATACTGAGGTGCCTGGATGATTGGTATTGAGTGCGGGACAGACGGCTGGAAAGACGTTGCTCCCCCTTTTGTTTTTTTTTACTATTTTAGTCACTTTATGGATATCACTATCAATCCTTATTCTTTTTTTGATTATTTGATTTTTTGATTTTAGACATCATACCTGTGTTTTCTGTGTGTGGGGCTCCCATGCCCGCCGGGATAGACCTCCTCCTTTGGGTCATGTACGTGATCATGTTCTGGGTAAGATGGCCCGTTCTAATGAATACTTTGATTGTATGTGACATTGATTAAGGTATGTTTTTTCTTCTTGATCTAAAGTTTGAAACTGGTAATCGCTCTATATTATCATGTGTATATGTACAATAAAGCTCCTGAAGAAGCATTTTTCTCGTCATCGAAACATGTCGAGCAATTAATGTGCAGATGGTATAATCGTTCAAGTGTCACATTTTCTGTGACCTTATAGAGCTATTGTTTTTGTCTTAGTCTGTTTTAAAGCTATGTATTTTAATTATTTTTGTAATAAAATAAAAAAAATATCTTATACTGCAATTGTCATCCCAAGTTTTTGTATGGTACCAATAAATTCAGTTTCAGCCTCCCCCAAACTACCTTTCCACTTTGTTGGGAAGAAGGTACCGCTTAATATTGCATTATGCAGTGGAGGCCAGTGGTTATTTTCTTTGGGGGGCTGCAAACAGTAACACCCCCCCATCAGTCGACTGGCGGGTCTGACAGTTGCACTGACTCACTCCATACAATCAGCGCTTTGGCTTTCCTTCGGCGGTGGCGGCTCTCCCTCAGTTTCCTCCCTCCTGGCTCTGGCTTCCATTTCCTCCCTCCTTTCCCTGCTCTCCACGGGCGGCCAATTGGGAGTCTTCTCTTTTTGGCCAATCAGAAAACGGGTCTCAGACCTGCTTCTGAATGGCCAGATTGAGGATCAGTGTTACAACAGCAAATATTCATCCGCTGTTGTAACTCCTGGGTGGGCTCGTAGCGCAATGCTCTGAGCCACGAGTCCACCTTTTTTGAAGCCTATTAGAGCCTATGTGTAAAAATACACCCCTGCCGCTGTACTTCAGGCGCCCAGCTTCCGGAAAGGGGGTGGCAGTGGCAGCTGTGGATGGATTCATGCTATACATGAATCTATTCATTAGTCATATGGGGGGTGGCTGAAAAAAGTGGTGGCGCCCCTAATGGATGGCCTGCCACTGGTATTATGTTTGCTGGCACTCCTTCGGGGATGATAATATTAATCTTAAAGAGGAGGATGAGGAGTATGGAGTGATGGAGGAGTTTTCAGAAGGACACAAGGATATGATGGAGCCACCTAATACCAGGAACCCACCAGAGAGATGTCCCCGTCCTCTGTATTCCCGGGATTACACACAGGAAGATCACACCATCCCTCACTGTTACAAAGTTGGTGGCATCTAGAACATGGACTCGTTGAGGTGATTTTTTTTAAATGTGATGTCACAATTTTACAGCTTATATTTTACAGATGACCTCTTCTATTATTTTCTTGGTTTAGAGTGAAAGTCGAATTGATATAAAAGCTGAATGTAAAGCAGAAGAAGAAGAGAGGTATGTGAGGGATGATCAGCAGTCTATGGAGGAGGATGGAATAACGGGGACATTTATAGAGGAGGACACTCCTACAGAGATCAGTACAGGTGGGTCATTAACACTAAATACATTCCTCCACCCATACTGCTCACTGATTGGTCCACAGTATGGCGGGGACTGGGTGATATCAGCCTGTAATCCCCTGGTCACTTTCCTGAGCTGTGTTCCCCGTCCTGTATTCCTGTATTTCTCTCGGATAATCTTCCTTCTCTGTGCTGCAGACACAATTTATGTATCTAGACTGGATTTATGGAGATTCTGGGGTTCAGCTGGCAGCAAAATGTTCATTTTCACCATAGGCGTTACTAGATCTAGGCACCTGGGGAATGGACCTCAAGCCTTTTGCCCCATGTCTGGGTCTAGTAAGATCTCTGACAGAACAATTCTCCCAGGGTCATTTACTCCGTTGTCTGCTGGCTGTGCCGGGTGGAGGGATATGTCTGTATAATCTCAGATCCAAGTCACTGAGTGCAGTCTCAGGAGATGGGAGGCAGCGGTGTGGGACCTCTGCAACTTGTCTCATGTAAACATTTAATCTTCCACTGATTACTGAATACCAATATTATGAGTCCTGCCCCTTACACTGTATAATTCATATTGTACATTACATCATTCTGATACTATATACTCCTATCTGTTGTATCTTATACAATATGTTGTACATTACATAGTCCTGACTTCTGCTCTCTCCCCTCTACCCACTGCTATATATACACATAATATGTATTATCTTTTGTTACACCCATTTTCTGCCAGCTGGACCTTTTTATATCTTATGATTTGATTGGAGCACAGACTTTTACATGTTGATGATAATGTGATAACATCCTAAAACTTTGGAACCTTAAACAGAAAGTGATAATGAGGGAGGAGTCAATAACCCAATGATGGTGGTCTTCAGGATCAGTCCAGTCTTCATCTTGGTTGTTCTCCCCCCATCCTCACTCTCTGACCTCTGGTGAGGCTCACCCCTGTTGTTATTCATGACTAAATCATGGACTAAATAAGGAAGTGCAGGACTTCTTGTGTTGGGAAGATGGCAATGAGTGATAGAGGGGGTGGGGACCCTCGTCCTATAATCCCCTCATTACTGTCACTCCCAGTGGCGGTGCATTCATAAAGAGTGCAGGAGCGCCGCCCCCCCTCTACTGCACCGCTCTAATCACCATAGATAGATTCATGCATTGCATGAATATGTCTATGGTCGCTGCTGACACCCCCTATTCAGGTGCCCGGCCCATTTTCGGGAGCCGGGCATCTGAATTACATCAGTGGGGGTGTTTTTTAGAAGCACCTGATTAGAGCCATAGGCGCCCAAAAATGTGAACAGCGGGACCAATGCTGTGCGTTCGCTGTTCACTCAGCTGTGTGTTAGCAAAGCAAAGGAATTCGCTTTGCTAACACTGAATCCGCCTCTCAGCCAATCAGGTTGCCGGGTCTGTTACTGGTCACCTGATTGGCTGAAACGTCAGGCGCTATGGTTGGACGCCTGAAAGAGGACGGAAGAAGATATGAAGGACGTGCAGGGGACCACCACTGACCCGCTCCGAGACAGGTGAGTGCCGGGCAACATCTGATGGGGCACACTGGCGGCATCTGATGGGGCACAGTAGCGGCAATTGGGCACACTGGTAGAAATTGATGGGCACAGTGGCTGCGTTTGATGGCATGGTAGCTGCAATTGATGTGGTTTTTTTTTTTCAGTTTGTTTGTGCCCCCAAAAATTTTGAGCACCAGTTGCCACTGGTCACTCCTATAAAAGACAGTTCTCATTGTTTCCTCACTCTCTGACAAAGGTCCATGAATAAAGAAATGAACTGGTAGGAGATCAGAGGACCCATTTACTAGTTACCTTGAGGGGGGAATTGTAAGATCCTCAGAGTCAAACCTGCCTGATGTGGGCGGAGTCCTAGTTTAGGGGAACCAATCTGCTCATGTCTAGTAATAATCTTTTTATCTCTATTTTAGTAGATGGACGGGAGATGAGGAAAACCTCAGAGGATTGTCTCACTTTGTCTCCAGGCTGTAAAGTAGAAGATGAGGACATCACACAGTATAGTCCAGGAGAAAACCCGACTACCTCAAATGTCCATCCGGCACCACACAATGTAGATGGACCATCGTATTCCTCTTATCCTGAGGAACCTCAAACTATGAGGGACGGTGCCGTCCTTCCAACAGAGAAGAGGCTTTCCTGTACTGAGTGCGGGAAGTGTTTCCCTTCTAAATCCAAACTTAATAGGCATATAAGATCTCACACAGGGGAGAAGCCATATTCCTGTCCCGAGTGCGGGAAATGTTTTTCAGAGAAGGCCAGTCTTTCCACACATCAGAGATCTCACACGGGGCAGAAGCCGCATTCCTGTCCTGAGTGCGGGAAATGTTTTTCAGATAAGTCCAATCTTTACACACATCAGAGATCTCACATGGAGGAGAAGCCGTATTCCTGTCCTAAGTGCGGGAAATGTTTTACACAGAAGTCCCATCTTTCCAGACATCAGGGATCTCACACGGAGGAGAAGCCATATTCCTGTCCTGAGTGCGGGAAATGTTTTACACAGAAGTCCCATCTTTCCACACATCAGAGATCTCACACGGGGGAGAAGCCGTATTCCTGTCCTGAGTGCGGGAAATGTTTTTCAGACAATTCCAGTTTTAACAGACATCAGAGATCTCACACGAAGGAGAAGCCGTATTCCTGTCCTGAGTGCGGGAAATGTTTTTCAGTGAAGTCCAATCTTTCCACACATCAGAGATCTCACACGGGGGAGAAGCCGTATTCCTGTCCTGAGTGTGGGAAATGTTTTTCACAGGAGGTCCATCTTTACAGACATCAGAGATCTCACACGGGGGAGAAGCCATATTCCTGTCCTGAGTGTGGAAAATGTTTTTCAGACAAGTCCAATCTTTACAGACATCAGAGATCTCACACGGGGAGAAGCCGTATTCCTGTCCTGAATGGGGGAAATGTTTTTCACAGGAGGTCCATCTTTACAGACATCAGAGATCTCACACGGGAGAGAAGCCACTTTCCTGTCCTGAGTGAGGGAATTGTTCCTCACTGAAGTCCTGTCTTCCTGTACATCAGGGATCCCACACAACCCTTGAGGTGTATTAGTGTCTTGAGTGCGGGAAATGTCTTCTATATGAATGTTGCTGGACATCACAGCTCTCATGTGGGGAAGAAGCACACCCTGATATACAGCTCAGATATACTCCATGGCTGATCTTCATCATGCAAGAAACAATTCATAAGGAGATCAGAGATCACCAAAGACATGGATGAAGTGTTGTACCGTGTTGGCCATTGATAGCAGGAGAAAAATAAAAATGGAGTCATTACCTTTCATTGGCTGAGTACATTTTGTGGTGGAAGTTTTCACAAACACTTAGAGGTCTATTAAAAAAATAATAGTTGAACGGTTATGACTGGCATTCGTCCAGCCATGATGAATATTGGCCGTATTTTATTTCATACACTGATTTCCTTGAATCCATCTAATGACTATAGTGCAGTATTGCACTAATTGAGGTATTTCAGGAAAAATACCCGATACTGGCCTCTAGATGGAGCTGATGATCATAGGAAATCACTGGAGTTTACAACTAGAAATTGTAACAGCTGGATGAATGATTGTCACATTAGTCCAATACATTTTTTGAAAAATAGACCTCTTAGTCTCCTTCATCAGACATGTTTTCATACTAATACCTGAGATCAAACTCATACACTTATCAGTACAGTACATACTGAAGGATATAACTTAAATAAGCCAACACTATTAGACTAACCATTGAATTAAAATGAAAAGTACTATGTTTGGACTTTAGATGGCGCTAAGTATAATAGCAATTATCTCCAGCTAGTAGCAAATGTATTTAAATTTTAAATCTATTTTAAATCAATGGAAATTATTCGACCAGCAAATAGCCAATTAAACTCCATTTTCCCATCATTCACACAGAAGGAATGTACATGTATTTTCATTGGGTGAATTATTATGTAAATTATTTATGAATAGACCCCTAAATGTCAGGAGATGTTTATATAAAGATGGGAAGTATGTAGCAGATAAATGAATAGACCTCCTAGCAATGTTATTACCAGGCTGCAGCTAGGGGGAGCTCTAATGTTTAGAGTGTGACCACAGCAGAGTGATCCCATCTAGCTCACATTAACCCTTTCACTGCCAGAGCTGTTTTTCCATTATTTTTGCACACATGTTAAAAAGCAGGTTTTGGGCCTGAAGATTAGATAACACCCCCAAACATATATTTTCTGAAAGCAGAGGCCCCGGAGAATGAAATGGTGGTAATTGTTAAGGTGTTCCTCGTACACAAATGTCACCTTCATATCCGGGTTTATTTTCTACTTTCCCCCATTTTCTATGATCTTTTCTACAATACTTTGTCATAATAATGTAACACGTTGTGTATTGTATTGTACACAAATTAATAATCCACATTCCAGACAAGTCGATTTCCTGACCAATTGGATTTCTTCCTTTACTATTTCCTGATTTTATGACTGCAATCTTGTTATAAGTAACATTATAATAAAAATATGTATTAAATGAAAAAAATATTCTGTGTGTCGGTGCAATGAGGAAAATCTTTGGTACTCAAAATTGCTTATAGATGACGCTTTAAATCCTTTACAGGTCATCAGTTTAAAGATAACCAGAAATAATGGCCCAGAGTGCAGTGGTCAGGAACATGTCATATACAGTCCTGTGTATAGAGTGCAGTGGTCAGGAACATGTCATATACAGCCCTGTGTATAGAGTGCAGTGGTCAGGAACATGTCATATTCAGTCCTGTGTATAGAGTGTGGTGGTCAGGAACATGTCATATACAGCCCTGTGTATAGAGTGCGGTGGTCAGGAACATGTCATATACAGTCCTGTGTATAGAGTGTGGTGGTCAGGAACATGTCATATACAGCCCTGTGTATAGAGTGCGGTGGTCAGGAACATGTCATATACAGTCCTGTGTATAGGGTGCAGTGGTCAGGAACATGTCATATACAGTCCTGTGTATAGAGTGCAGTGGTCAGGAACATGTCATATTCAGTCCTGTGTATAGAGTGTGGTGGTCAGGAACATGTCATATACAGTCCTGTGTATAGAGTGCAGTGGTCAGGAACATGTCATATACAGCCCTGTGTATAGAGTGCGGTGATCAGGAGCATGTCATATACAGTCCTGTGTATAGAGTGCAGTGGTCAGGAACATGTCATATACAGTCCTGTGTATAAAGTGCGGTGGTCAGGAACATGTCATATACAGCCCTGTGTATAGAGTGCAGTGGTCAGGAACATGTCATATTCAGTCCTGTGTATAGAGTGCAGTGGTCAGGAACATGTCATATACAGCCCTGTGTATAGAGTGCAGTGGTCAGGAACATGTCATATTCAGTCCTGTGTATAGAGTGTGGTGGTCAGGAACATGTCATATACAGCCCTGTGTATAGAGTGCAGTGGTCAGGAACATGTCATATACAGTCCTGTGTATAGGGTGCAGTGGTCAGGAACATGTCATATACAGTCCTGTGTATAGAGTGCAGTGGTCAGGAACATGTCATATTCAGTCCTATGTATAGAGTGTGGTGGTCAGGAACATGTCATATACAGCCCTGTGTATAGAGTGCAGTGGTCAGGAACATGTCATATACAGTCCTGTGTATAAAGTGCGGTGGTCAGGAACATGTCATATACAGCCCTGTGTATAGAGTGCAGTGGTCAGGAACATGTCATATTCAGTCCTGTGTATAGAGTGCAGTAGTCAGGAACATGTCATATACAGTCCTGTGTATAGAGTGCGGTGGTCAGGAACATGTCATATACAGCCCTGTCTATAGATTGCAGTAGTCAGTAACATGTCATATACAGTCCTGTGTATAGAGTGTGGTGGTCAGGAACATGTCATATACAGCCCTGTCTATAGATTGCAGTAGTCAGTAACATGTCATATACAGTCCTGTGTATAGAGTGCGGTGGTCAGGAACATGTCATATACAGTCCTGTGTATAGAGTGCGGTGGTCAGGAACATGTCATATACAGCCCTGTCTATAGATTGCAGTAGTCAGTAACATGTCATATACAGTCCTGTGTATAGAGTGTGGTGGTCAGGAACATGTCATATACAGTCCTGTGTATAGAGTGTGGTGGTCAGGAACATGACGTATACAGTCTTGTGTATAGAGTGCAGTGGTCAGGAACATGTCATATACAGTCCGGTGTATAGAGTGCAGTAGTCAGGAACGTGTCATATACAGTCCTGTGTATATAGTGCAGTGGTGGGGAACATGTCATATACAGCCCTGTGTATAGAGTGCAGTGGTCAGGAACATTTCATATACAGTCCTATGTATAGAGTGCAGTGGTCAGGAACATGTCATATACAGTCCTGTGTATAGAGTGCAGTGGTCAGGAACATGTCATATACGGTCCTGTGTATCTGCTCCCTGCTATGGAAATAAGAAAAAATACTGCGCTAACTATTAAGAGGTAATCAAACAACACACAAATATGTGAAAATAATAAAAGCTGCTACATAAGAATGTGACAAATATTAAAATTTTTGAGTGAAAATGTAGCGCTAGAAACTGTAAACTATGAAGAGTGTTCAAAAAAGATGAATATTATAATAAACATTCAAAACAAAATGAATCAAAAAGTCCCATATGGTGAAAATAGACAATGGTCCAATGTCATAAATCAACTCCTGAAGAGAAAAACACAATCACAGTCCACAAATGACAAGTGATGATTCTCAGGTGAATGAATGTGAAGAGCAGGTGTATGGGACATCAAAGATGGTGTATCTTCACTAAAGTATAAGAATGAATACTCTTACCGAGACTGGTGGACCTGAATGTCAGCAACAACGAGTCAGTATAGCATGGATATCAGGATGGGTGAATCGCCAAAACGATGAAGTAACTTACAAATTAACAGACCCAATCAGGAACAATCAATTATGTATAATGAATAACCAGGCCTGCGATTGGAGGTGAACCAGTCATCTAATGGCTTGAGTTCCAAACCTCGATCTGAAAGCCAATAATACAAGCCATAAGGGAGCTCTTCCGGAGTAGAGACCTCCCCTAACATAAGACCAGGAAATAATGTGACTTGCCACGTGGTGTAAACCATGTGGAAAGGCCAGCGAAAATGAACAATGTACTCACATGACTGGCGGTAGCCAGTCAATGAACAGGTAGCTCAGCATAGCAGCGTCACGTGGAAAGCCAAGAGTGATGACGAAAGAGAGACTGAGACTACTAAGGGACCACCCCTGATGCTGCATGCCGATAACGTAGACTGCACAGTGCGGCTGTGGCATCACGTGGTCGGCATCAGTAAACACACCAAGTCACAGGACCCAGAAGACATCACCATCGCGACGCAACGCGCCGCGTGGCCGGCGATCTCCCCACACACAAACATGACATGAGGGAGAAACCCAAACCAGAAGGATTGAAAACCATAAACCGGATGTGTAAGGCCCACATGAAATACAAGAAGAACAGTGGATTATAGAGCTGCTTTAAATGACACCAACATCCTGGAACATGACCGGAAGTCGGTAATCGGTGGTCGCAAATGTCGCTAAAAAATAGTATCCGCAGTGGCATAACACCAGCACTAACAAAGTTTCTGATGTCAGCCAAAAAAGCAGAAAGGGACTAATCACTGAATGCATAATAAAAATAATGAACCTAGTAATAGGTAGGGATGAGCCGAACACCCCACGGTTCGTTTCGCAGTAGAACATGTGAACAGGCAAAAAATTTGTTTGAGCACATGAACACCATTATGGGACACGAACGTGAAAAATCAAAAGTGCTCATTTTAAAGGCTTATATGCAAGTTATTGTCATAAAAAGGATTTGGGGACCCGGGTCCTGCCTCAGTATCAATGCTAAAAAAAGTTTTAAAAACGGCCGTTTTCTCGGGAGCAGTGATTTTAATAATGCTTAAAGTGAAACAATAAAAGTTAAATATTCCTTTAACTATCGTACCTGGGGGGTGTCTATAGTATGCCTGTAATGTGGTGCATGTTTCCCGTGTTTAGAACAGTCCCTGCACTAAATTACATTTCTAAAGGAAAAAAAGTCATTTAAAACTACTCGAGGCTATAATGAATTGTCGGTCCCAGCAATACAGATAAAAGAAGTCATTGAAAAAAACGTCATGGGATCCCCCCAGTCCATTACCAGTCCCTTTGGGTCTGGTATGAATATTAAGGAGAACCCCGAAACAAAGTTAAAAAAAACTGCGTGGGGGTCCCCCCAAATTCCATACCAGGCCCTTCAGGTCTGGTATGGATATTAAGGGGAACCCCGCCCCAAAATTTTAAAAAAATGGCGTGGGGGTCCCCCCAAAAATCCATACCAGACCCTTATCCAAGCACGCAACCTGTCAGGAAATGTTCCATCCACTGGTAATATCTGTCATTTGGCATGCAGTACTGAGGTCCACCAGCAGGTGTCTCCTGGCAGTTTGGAACTGTCAGCAGAGCTTTTCCCTGCTGATGTTATGTCATCTTTGGGCCACAGTACTGGCATCCACCAGCGGATGGATCCTGGCAGTGTGGAGCAGACAGTACCTCCTACAATCAGGTGCCACTTGAGGCCAATCACAGGCCTATAAATACCCGGCAAGCACTCACATGTTTGCCTTGGTTTCTTCCTTGCGCCCTGACCTGCTAGCTTGTGATCTGATCCTGATTCTGAACCTGTTCCTGTGCCCTGAACCTGTGACCCGTGTTTCTGATCCTGTCTCCCTGTCCCGATCCCTATCCTGTCCCACCTGTTACCTTGCATCCTTGCCTGCAGTCTGATCCATCCATCCTCTCCCTGTCCTGTGTTCCTTACCCCATCTGCTGATCTCCCTGTGTATGACCTTGGCCTGGCTTACATATATGTCTCTGGAACATCCCCTGTCCATCTGCTGATCTGCTGTGTATGACCCTGGCCTGGCTATTGTTTATGATCCTGGTATTTCTCATTTATTGTACTTATCTGTCTGTTGTTATTTGTGGATCTCTGTCTGTGGTTGGTTATTGCACTGTGTCATATTGGAGGTGGTTGTACTATATTATTCACTTACTTTAATAAATTATTATATTTTCACTTATATACGTTTTGGTGTCCTCTGTCGCAGATCACACGGTTCTGGCCACACCTGTTCATGACACAGCCTGGCAGGCCGCAGGAAAAGAGGGGGGATGAGAGAGCGCCCCCCTTCTGAACCGTATCAGGCCACATGCCCTCAACATGGGGAGGATGCTTTGGGGTAGCCCCTTGTTGATGGGGACAAGGGCCTCATTCCCACAACCCTTGCCCGGTGGTTGTGGGGGTCTGTGGGTGGGGGCATTATCTGAATCTGGAAGCCCCCTTTAACAAGGGGACCCCCGATTCTGGCCACCCCCCTGTGTGAAATGGTAACGGGGTAAAAATGTACCCCTACCATTTAGAAAAAAGTGTTAAAATGATAAAAATGGCAAGACACGGCTTGGGACAAGTCCTTTATTAAAAAATAAAAAAATAAAAATGTCCCACGAAGTCCATTCTTCTTCTTCTTCTCTCGCTCCGCCAACAGACCGGAAAAAAAAAGCCACACCTACCCGCCTCCATGGGAGGCTCCCGCCGTATGATGCGTCTTCGCTTTGACAGTTCTTTTATAACTGAGGGTGGGGCCACACCGTGACGTTCCCGGGTGACCCCGCCCCCCTCTGACGCACGGGGATTTTCCTATGGCTTTCCCGGGCGTCAGAGGGGGGCGGGGCCTCCACGGGGTCTCCAGACTTGAAACCTATTGGATTCACGAGCTTCAGTCCTATTCGTCGTACGGCATGAATGTCGAGTGGGACTTAAATTTTTTATCAATCAAGCTTAACCTTTTCATTTGGGTTATCATTTATTATTATTTATTATTTATATTTATCATTTATTACTTTTTAGGTTATGTTGGGTATTTCTTTTCAGTCATCCTGTTACTAGGTTCATTATTTTTATCATGCATTCAGTGATTGGTCCCGTTCCGCTTTTGTGGCTGACATCACTTTGTTAGTGCTGGTGTTATGCCACTCTTTGCAGATACTATTTTTTAGCGACACTTGCGACCACCGTTTACGGACTTCCGATCATGTTCCGGGATGTTGGTGTCATTTAAAGCAGCTCTATGACCCAGTGTTCTTATTGTATTTTATGTGGACCATACATATGCGGTTTATGGTTTTCAATCCTTCTGGTTTGGGTTTCTCCCTCACGTCATGTGATTGTGTGCAGGGAGGTCGCCGGCCGCGTGGTGTATTGCATTGCGTTGGTGACGTCTTCCAGGTCCTGTGACCCGATGTGTTTACTGCCGCCGACCACGTGACGCGACAGCTGCGCTGTGCAGTCTACGTTATCAGCGTGCAGGGTCAGGAGTGGTGCCTTAGGAGTCTCAGTCTCTCTTTCGTTATCACTCTTGGCTTTCCATGTGACACTGCTACACTGGGCTACCTTCTCATTGACTGGCTACCGCCAGTCATGTGAGTACATTGTTCATTTTCGTGGGCTTTTCCACGCGGTTTACACCACGTGGCAAGTCACATTAGTTCCTGGTATTATGTTAGGGGAGGTCTCTACTCCGGAAGAGCTCCCTTATGGCTTGTATTATTGGCTTTCAGATCGAGGTTTGGAACTCAAGCCATTAGATGACTGGTTCCCCTCCAATCGCAGGTGTGTTATTCATTATACATAATTGATTGTTCCTGATTGGGTCTATTAATTTGTATGTTACTTATATATATATGTGCAATGTGGGGGAGCAGTTAGACGCCCATTGTAGATGTCCTAGCAGGACGAAACACGTCGGCA
Source organism: Aquarana catesbeiana (assembly GCF_042186555.1). NCBI lineage: Eukaryota > Metazoa > Chordata > Amphibia > Anura > Ranidae > Aquarana > Aquarana catesbeiana. Next base: position 1,206,643 of record NW_027362664.1, on the reverse strand, counting down.
AAGGTTCATCGCTCCCCACATTGCTTTTTATCCGTGATCACTTTTAATTCATGTTTGTTTGTTTTTTTTAATAAACCTACTTTTTTGACCTGCACTATTGGAGCCTTTATTTTCCTCTACATACCCTGCTCGGATGTGAGTCTTTTTGGCTGTCCAGTTTGGTCAATTGCGTCTCCAGCTCGGTTGATATCCACGAGACACCATCAGAGATCCTGGACTCCTTCCATCGTTTGGGCGATTCACCCATCCTGATATCCATGCTATACTGACGCGTTGTCACTGATATTAGGGTCCACCAGTCTCGGTAAGAGTATTCATTCTTATCCATTAGTGAAGATACACCATCTTTGATGTCCCATACACCTGCACTTCACATTCATTCACCTGAGGTTCACCACTTGTCATTTGTGGACTGTGATTGTGTTTTTCTCTTCAGGAGTTGATTTATGACATTGGACCATTGTCTATTTTCACCATGTGGGACTTTTTGATTAATTTTGTTTTGAATGTTTATTATAATATTCATCTTTTTTGTACACTCTTCACGGTTTACAGTTTCTAGCGCTACATTTTCTTTCAATTCCCATTTGAATATTTGTCACATTCTTATGTAGCAGCTTTTATTATTTTCACATATTTGTGTGTTGTTTGATTACCTCTTAATAGTTAGTGCAGTATTTTTTCTTATTTCCATAGCTGGGAGCAGACACACTGCACTCTTTACACAGGACTGTATATGACATGTTCCTGACCAATGCACTCTATACACAGGACTGTATATGACATGGACCTGACCACTACGCTCTATGCACAGGACTGTATATGACATGTTCCTGACCACCACACTCTATACACAGGACTGTATATGACATGTTCCTGACCACTGCACTCTATACACAGGGTTGTATATGACATGTTCCTGACCACTGCACTCTATACACAGGACTGTATATGACATGTTCCTGACCACTGCACTCTATACACAGAACTCTATATGACATGTTCCTGACCACTGCACTCTTTACACAGGGCTGTATATGACATGTTCCTGACCACTGCACTCTATACACAGGGCTGTATATGACATGTTCCCGACCACTGCATTCTATACACAGGGCTGTATATGACATGTTCTCGACCACCGCACTCTATACACAGGACTGTATATGACATGTTCCTGACCACCGCACTCTATACACAGGACTGTATATGACATGTTCCTGACCACTGCACTCTATACACAGGACTGTATATGACATGGACCTGACCACTACGCTCTATGCACAGGACTGTATATGACATGTTCCTGACCACCGCACTGTATATGACATGTTCCCGACCACTGCATTCTATACACAGGGCTGTATATGACATGTTCTCGACCACCGCACTCTATACACAGGACTGTATATGACATGTCCCTGACCACTGCACTCTATACACAGGGCTGTATATGACATGTTCCTGACCACTGCACTCTATACACAGGGCTGTATATGACATGTTCCTGACCACTGCACTCTATACACAGGGCTGTATATGACATGTTCCTGACCACTGCACTCTATACACAGGGCTGTATATGACATGTTCCGGACCACTGCACTGTGGCCATTATTTATGTTTATCTCTAAATTCATGACCTGTAAAGGATTTTCATCATTGCATCGACACACACAACTTTTATTTTTGTTCAAAACATTTTTTTATTATAATTTTACTTTTAACAAGTATTTACAGTCATAAAATCAGGGAATAGTAAAAAGTAGATGTGATGGACCCCCGTACTCAAGATGAGTCTGTCCACCGTAAATTCTTCCTCTGTCCGGTACCATACAATCCAAGACCCCTTAGCTTTCCCATTCACTAGTCGTAGCTTAGTGTAGGGTAAAACATCAGACAGTTTATTAGAACCAGAATACAGTCTTATATACAGTTAAAGAGGAGGTTCCCCCCTCCTGCTTATATTAATCTAACAATACACCTGTAACCAGAAACCTAATTAACATGAGCTAGTTTACTAAATCATTTACCCAGACTAGGTGACTCTTCACCTTTTATGACCTTTTAGGGTAGACTTCACGTCTCCTAGCTCACTGACTATACAATACACATGATCATAAATATCAACACAGAACTCCTTCATACAATAGCAAGGTTAATTAGCACAAACAACAATGGGTGAAATACTCTTATGCCCCGTACACACAGTCAGACTTTCCAGCGTAAAATGTGCGATCGGAGCTTGCATGTGCGATGTGTAAAATGTGCGATGGAGCCGTGTGTAGGCTCCATCGGACAGTTTCCATCGGAATTTCTGTTGCGCAAAATTTGAGATCTGGTTCTCAAATTTTCCGACAACAAAAGCCCTTTGTGCCAATTCCGATCATGTGTACACAATTCCAACACACAAAGTGCCATGCATGCTCGGAATCAAGCAAAAGAGCAGCACTGGCTATTGAACTTCATTTTTCTTGGCTCGTCATACGTGTTGTACGTCACCACGTTCTTGACGTTCGGAATTTCCAACCAAGTTTGTGTGACCATGTGTATGCAAGACAAGTTTAAGCCAACATCCGTCGGAAAAAATCCATGGATTTTGTTGTCAGAATGTCCGATCGTGTGTATGCGACGTTAGAAGTCACACTAGTAGACAACAAGAGACCTGGCTTTCCAGATCTCATTAATCAGCATTCCTTTCACATATATCACATACAAGCATGCAGAAACCATCATGGCCTCCTTAATAATCTCCTTTTGCATTACATAACAGAATATCTTCCTAGATGCTTGTAGCTCAATCAAATCCCAGGGCCCATAGTCAGTAGGCAAGAGTCTAGCATTCAGTCCCCTCCAAAAGCCTCTGTCCCTGGTGAGTCTGTCACAGTAGAAATCCAATTGGACAGGAAAATGACTTGTCTGGAATGTGGAGACGGAGTCGTTATTAATTTGTGTACAACACAATACACAATGTGTTACATTATTATAACAAAGTATTGTAGAAAAGATCACACCATAGAAAATGGGGAAAGTAGAAAATAAACCTGGATATGAAGGTGACATTTGTGTATGAGGAACACCTTAACAATTACCGCCATTTTATTCTCCAGGGCCTCTGCTTTCAGAAAATATGTTTAGGGGTTTTATCTAATCTTCAGGCCCAAAATCTGCTTTTTAACATGTGTGCAAAAAAAATGCAAAAACAGCTCTGGCAGTGAAAGGGTTAATGTGAGCTAAATGGGATCACTCTGCTGTGGTCACACTCTAAACATTAGAGCTCCCCCTAGCTGCAGCCTGGTAATAGGAGGTCTATTAATTTATCTGCTACAAACTTCCCATCTTTAAATAAACGTCTCCTGACATTTAGGGGTCTATTCATAAATAATTTACATAATAATTCACCCAATGAAAATACATGTACATTCCTTCTGTGTGAATGAGGGGGAAAATGGAGTTTAATTGGCTATTTGCTGGTCGAATAATTTCCATTGATTTAAAATAGAAAATACTACATTTGCCACTAGCTGGAGAGAATTGCTATTATACTTAGCGCCATCTAAAGCCCAAACATAGTATTTCTCATTTTTAATCAATGGTTAGTCTAATATTGTTGGCTTATTTAACCTATATCCTTCAATGTGTACTGTACTGATAAGTGTATGAGTATGATCTCAGGTATTAGTATGAAGACATGTCTGATGAAGGAGACTAAGAGGTCTATTTTTCAAAAAATGTATTGGACTAATGTGACAATCATTCATCCAGCTGTTACAATTTCTGGCTGTAATTTAACACAGTGATTTCCTATGATCATCAGCTCCATCTAGTGGCCATAATTGGGTATTTTTCCTTAAATACAATAATTAGTGCAATGCTGCATTATGGTCATTAGATGGAGTCAAGGAAATCAGTGTATAAAATAAAATACGGCCAATATTCATCATGGCTGGACGAATGCCGGTCATAACCATTCAACTATTTTTTTTTAAATAGACCTCTAAGTGTTTGTGAAATTTTACACCACAAAATGTACTCAGCCAATGAAAGGTAATGACTCCATTTTTACTTCTCTACTGCTATCAATGGCCAACACAGTACAACACTTCATCCATGTCTTTGGTGATCTCTGATCTCCTTATGAACGGTTTCTTACATGATGAAGATCAGCCATGGAGTATATCTGAGGTGTATATCAGGGTGTGCTTCTTCCCCACATGAGAGTTGTGATGTCCAGCAACATTCATATAGAAGACATTTCCCACACTCAAGGCACTAATACACCTCGAGGGTTGTGTGGGATCCCTGATGTACAGGAAGACAGGACTTCAGTGAGGAACAATTCCCTTGCTCAGGACAGGAAAGTGGCTTCTTCCCTGTGTGTGATCTCTGATGTCTGTAAAGATTGGACTTCTGTGAAAAACAATTCCCTAACTCAGCACAGGAATACGGCTTCTCCCCTGTGTGAGATCTCTGATGTGTGGAAAGATCGAATTTCCTTGAAAAACATTTCCCGCACTCAGGACAGGAATATGGCTTCTCCCCCGTATGTGATCTCTGATGTGTGTAAATATTGGACTTCACTGAAAAACATTTCCCGGACAGGAATACGGCTTCACCCCTGTGTGAGATCTCTGATGGCTGTAAAGATGGGACTTCTGTGAAAAACATTTCCCGCACTCAGGACAGGAATATGGCTTCTCCCCTGTGTGCGATCTCTGATGTATGTAAAGATTGAACTTCACTGAAAAACATTTCCCGCAGCCGGGACAGGAATACGGCTTCTCCCCTGTGTGAGATTTCTGATGTTTGTAAAGATTGCACTTCACTGAAAAACATTTCCCGCACTCAGGACAGGAATACGGCTTCTCTCTTGTGTGAGATCTCTGATGTGTGTAAAGACTGTACTTCTGTGAAAAACATTTCCCACACTCAGGACAGGAATATGGCTTTTCCCCAGTGTGAGATCTCTGATGTCTGACAAGGTCTGATTTTTGTATAAAGCATTTCCCGCACTCAGTACAAGAATACGGCTTCTCCCCTGTGTGAGATCTCTGATGTGTGTAAAGACCGGACGTCTTTGAAAAACACTTCCCGCACTCAGGACAGGAATATGGCTTCTCACCTGTGTGAGTTATTTTATGCATATTAAAATTGGATTTGTAACGGAAACACTTCCCGCACTCAGTACAGGAAAAGCTCTTATCTGTTGGAAGGACGGCACCGTCCCTCACAGTCTGAGGTTCCTCAGGATAAGAGGAATACGATGGTCCATCTACACTGTGTGGTGCCGGATGGACATTTGAGGTAGTCGGGTTTTCTCCTGGACTATACTGTGTGATGTCCTCATCTTCTACTTTACAGTCTGGAGACAAAGTGAGACAATCCTCTGAGGTTTTCCTCATCTCCCGTCCATCTACTAAAATAGAAATAAAAAGATTATTACTAGACATGAGCAGATTGGTTCCCCTAAACCAGGACTCCGCCCACATCAGGCAGCTTTGTCTCTGAGGATCTTACAATCCCCCCCTCAAGGTAACTAGTAAATGGGTCCTCTGATCTCCTACCAGTTCATTTCTTTATTCATGGACCTTAGTCAGAGAGTGAGGAAACAATGAGAACTGTCATTAATAGGAATGACAGTGATGAGGGGATTATAGGACGAGTCCTCCCTCATTATCAATTTCTGTTTAAGGTTCCAAAGTTTGAGGATGTTATCACATTATAAGGAGAGCACCACTGGAAGGCGGGTTGAATTGGAGTCCTTCTCTCAGCGATCACAGAAAGGAAGAGAGCCGGCCGGATGATCAGAGCATGGGGAACATCACTAGCAGCTTTCATTTCAACTGCTGTGTTTTCCCCGCACTCGCTGTCACATACAGCCCTGGTCTCAGGACTTTGATAGGCAGATCACCCATCCAATCCCAGGACGTGTGAGGTGTATCAAAGTGGGTTGACTGTATGTGACGGCGTGTGGCGGGAACACAGCACTTGAATTGAAAGCTGTTCCAGCGGGTTTCCTTGGCGCTCTAATCATCCGGCCGGCAATCCTCTTCCTCTCCTCTGTTCCCCTGCACAGGCCAGGCTGCATGGTGGAAGCAGGCAGGCTGCATAATGGACACAGGTGAAGCAACATTGATGGACACAGGTGAGGCTGCACTGATGGGCACGGATAAAGCTGTTGTTAATATTTATTTTTATAACTTAATTCTGCATAATTTATCAGTATCAGTTTTGCATCAATTTAAGGTATATTATAGGGTAAGGGTGGATACCATCATCCATATATCATAGAAATGGAGAATTGGAGTGTATCCAGCAATCAGCAACCAGCCACAGGAATGACCTTTTGTTATTCTGAAGAAATTGCGATATGTTTGTCTGTGTGTCCTGAAATATGTGTCAACAATATTAAGGATGGTTCGAATTTGTAATTACAATTGCAATTTATTTTACTAGATGCTTATAACTGGCTCCTTCTGAAGAAGCAGCTTTCGCTGCGATACTAGTAAAGGACATTTGCCAAGACGCATCATACTTTATACCCCACTTCAACCTTGGGGGTCATTTTTCATCCTATTGTTTGTGCTATTGTTTGAAGCAGCACGTAAGGCTGTAATTATCAACTGTATTTCTGTCAACGTGG